>NC_057799.1:633883062-634178675 GCF_018294505.1 Triticum aestivum
GCTTGCGGCGCTGCTCACGAATGGGCAGGGGCAGCAGCTCTACTGCGAGTCCCCCTGACCGTCGTGCCCTCGCTGCGCTGGCGAGACAGCGTGTCCTGCGCTGGCGAGACGGCGTATCCTGCGCTGCCCAACTGCCCCAGCGATCCCTGCATGGTGGTGACCAATGCCAACAGCAACACCCAGCCGGCGCCTGACGAGGACGACGACGGTCCGCCACTGGTGAAGGGGAGGTTTCCTGCTCTCGGGAAGGCCAAGCAACCGCAGTCCAATCCTGCCGGCTCCACCACGATGGTGTGCTGCATATGCTCCTGCCATGAAGGCAGGGGCATACCATGCCCGACGATCAATTGCACAGCTGCAGCCCGACCATGCACCGGCAACGCGACCACCTCCCCGGAGACCAGCGACCACGGCGGCGGCGGACACCGATTCTCTGCCGGCGAGATCTGTGCCATGGTCATCAGCGCGGAAGTAGTCCTCTGGTCGCTGCACCCACTGTTCTCCGGACTCAAGGACGAGCTCAATCGCCGCCGCCGGCGTCACCGTCACCATCGTGTTCACCGTCGCCGATCGCCGCCGCCGTCTTCGTCCTCCTCCTCGTCCTCGTCTGCGCCTTCATCGCCGGAGCGGGTGGAGGACCTGGAGGAGCAGCCCCACGTGGAGGAGCGCCACATCCCCGTGCCAGAGGGTTTCCGCATGGTGGTGCCTCCGTTCCGCATCTAGGATCCCTAGCCGGCGCCGGCGCCGATGACCAGGCCTGCATGATCATGTAGGTCCTTCGATCCTGTCTGAACCGTGATGGCCCGACCCGATGTGCGTACTTCGTAGTCAGTATCATGGTCGCGACTACATGCATACCAATACTACCTATCTACTCATACATACGTACCTACGTATCCGCAATTATATTAGTGGTGAAGAGTCCATGAAGCTACCTGCGTAGTGGCGAACCAATCTGTGGTTGGATGGTTAGAGGGATCGTGGTATCCTGATACGTCTCCAACGTATCTATAATTTTTGATTGTTCCATGCTATTATATTATCTGTTTTGGATGTTTATGGGCTTTATTAAACACTTTTATATTATTTTTGGGACTAACCTATTAACCCAGAGCCCAGTGCCAGTGCGAGTTTCTGTTTTTTCCCTTGTTTCAGTGTTTCGCAGAAAAGGAATATCAAACGGAGTCCAAACGGAATGAAACCTTCGGGAGAGTTATTTTTGGAACGGAAGCAATCCAGAAGACTTGGAGTGTATGTAAGGGAAGCAACGAGGAAGGCACGAGGCAGGGGGGCGCGCCCACCCCCATGGGCGCGCCCTCCACCCTCATGGGCCCCTTGTGGCTCCCCTGACGTATTTCTTCCTCCTATATATACCAATATACCCTAAAACCATCGGGGAACAGAATAGATCGGGAGTTCCGCCGCTGCAAGCCTCTGTAGCCACCAAAAACCAATCGGTACCCTGTTCCGGCACCCTGCCGGAGGGGGGGAACCCTCACCGGTGGCCATCTTCATCATCCCGGCGCTCTCCATGACGAGGAGGGAGTAGTTCACCCTCGGGGCTGAGGGTATGTACCAGTAGCTATGTGTTTGGTCTCTCTCTCTCTCTCTCGTGTTCTTGTGGTGGCACGATCTTGATGTATCGCGAGCTTTGCTATTATAGTTGGATCTTATGATGTTTCTCCCCCTCTACTCTCTTGTAATGGATTGAGTTTTCCCTTTGAAGTTATCTTATCGGATTGAGTCTTTAATGATTTGAGAACACTTGATGTATGTCTTGCGTGGGATAACCGTGGTGACAATGGGTTATTCTATTGATTCACTTGATGTATGTTTTGGTGATCAACTTGCGGGTTCCGCCCATGAACCTATGCATAGGGGTTGGCACATGTTTTCGTCTTGACTCTCTGGTAGAAACTTTGGGGCACTCTTTGAGGTTCTATGTGTTGGTTGAATAGATGAATCTGAGATTGTGTGATGCATATCGTATAATCATACCCACGGATACTTGAGGTGACATTGGAGTATCTAGGTGACATTAGGGTTTTGGTTGATGTGTGTCTTAAGGTGTTATTTTACTACGAACTCCAGGGCTGTTTGTGACACTTATAGGAATAGCCCAATGGATTGATCGGAAAGAATAACTATGAGGTGGTTTTGTACCCTACCATAATCTCTTCGTTTGTTCTCCCCTATTAGTGACTTTGGAGTGACTCTTTGTTGCATGTCGAGGGATAGTTATATGATCCAATTATGTTATTATTGTTGAGAGAACTTGCACTAGTGAAAGTATGAACCCTCGGCCTTATTTCCTATCATTGCAATACCGTTTACGCTCACTTTTATCATTAGTCACCTTGCTGTTTTTATATTTTCAGATTACAAAAACCTATATCTACCATCCATATTGCACTTGTATCACCATCTCTTCGTCGAACTAGTGCACCTATACAATTTACCATTGTATTGGGTGTGTTGGGGACACAAGAGACTCTTTGTTATTTGGTTGCAGGGTTGTTTGAGAGAGACCATCTTCAACCTACGCCTCCCACGGATTGATAAACCTTAGGTCATCCACTTGAGGGAAATTTGCTACTGTCCTACAAACCTCTGCACTTGGAGGCCCAACTGAAGGAAATATGCCCTAGAGGCAATAATAAAGTTATTATTTATTTCCTTATTTCATGATAAATGTTTATTATTCATGCTAGAATTGTATTAACCGGAAACATAATACTTGTGTGAATACATAGACAAACAGAGTGTCACTAGTATGCCTCTACTTGACTAGCTCGTTGATCAAAGATGGTTATGTTTCCTAGCCATAGACATGAGTTGTCATTTGATTAACGGGATCACATCATTAGGAGAATGATGTGATTGACTTGACCCATCCCGTTAGCTTAGCACACGATCGTTTAGTATTCTGCTATTGCTTTCTTCATGACTTATACATGTTCCTATGACTATGAGATTATGCAACTCCCGTTTACCGAAGGAACACTTTGTGTGCTACCAAACGTCACAACGTAACTGGGTGATTATAAAGGTGCTCTACAGGTGTCTCCGAAGGTACTTGTTGGGTTGGCGTATTTCGAGATTAGGATTTGTCACTCCGATTGTCGGAAAGGTATCTCTGGGCCCACTCGGTAATGCACATCACTTAAGCCTTGCAAGCATTGCAACTAATGAGTGAGTTGCGGAATGATGTATTACAGAACGAGTAAAGAGACTTGCCGGTAACGAGATTGAACTAGGTATTGAGATACCGATGATCGAATCTCGGGCAAGTAACATACCGATGACAAAGGGAACAACGTATGTTGTTATGCGGTCTGACCGATAAAGATCTTCGTAGAATATGTGGGAGCCAATATGAGCATCCAAGTTCCGCTGTTGGTTATTGACCGGAGACGTGTCTCGATCATGTCTACATAGTTCTCGAACCCGTAGGGTCCGCATGCTTAAAGTTTCGGTGACAGTTATATTATGAGTTTATATGTTTTGATGTACCTAAGGTTGTTCGGAGTCTCGGATGTGATCACGGACATAACGAGGAGTCTCGAAATGGTCGAGACATGAAGATTGATATATTGGACGACTATATTTGGACACCGGAATGGTTCCGGGGGTTATCGGATATATACCGGAGTACCGGGGGGGTTACCGGAACCCCCCCGGGGGATTGATGGGCCTACTTGGGCCTTAGTGGAGAAGAGGAGGGGCGGCCAGGGCAGACCGCGCCCCCCTCCCCCTCTAGTCCGAATTGGACAAGGAGGGGGGGGGGGGGTGCCCCGCTTTCCTTCTTCTCCTCCTCCTCTTCCCCCCTTCTCCTAATCCAACAAGGAAGGGAGGGAGTCCTACTACCGGTGGGAGTAGGACTCCTCCTGGCGCGCCCCTCTCCTAGCCGGCCGCCTCTCCCCCCTTGCTGCTTTATATACGGGGGCAGGGGGGCACCCCAAAGACACAACAATTGATCATTGATCTCTTAGCCGTGTGCAGTGCCCCCTCCACCGTAGTCCACCTCGATAATATCATAGCGGTGCTTAGGCGAAGCCCTACGTCGGTAGAACATCATCATCGTCACCACGCCGTCGTGCTGACGGAACTCTCCCTCAAAGCTCGGCTGCATCGGAGTTCGAGGGACGTCATTGAGCTGAACGTGTGCTGAACTCGGAGGTGTCGTGCGTTCGGTACTTGATCGGTCGGATCGTGAAGACGTACGACTACATCAACCGCGTTGTGCTAATGCTTCCGCTTTCGGTCTACGAGGGTACGTGGACAACACTCTCCCCTCTCGTTGCTATGCATCACCATGATTCTGTGTGTGCGTAGGAATTCTTTTGAAATTACTACGTTCCCCAACAGTGGCATCCGAGCCTGGTTTTATGCGTAGATGTTATATGCACGAGTAGAACACAAGTGAGTTGTGGGTGATACAAGTCATACTGCTTACCAGCATGTCATACTTTGGTTTGGCGGTATTGTTGGATGAAGCGGCCCGGACCGACATTACGCGTACACTATGCGAGACTGGTTTTACCGCCGTGCTGTGCACACAGGTGACTAGCGGGTGTTAGTTTCTCCAACTTTAGTTGAACCGAGTGTGGCTACGCCCGGTCCTTGCGAAGGTTAAAACAGCACCAACTTGACAAACTATCGTTGTGGTTTTGATGCGTAGGTAAGAACGGTTCTTGCTCAGCCCCGTAGCAGCCACGTAAAACTTGCAACAACAAAGTAGAGGACGTCTAACTTGTTTTTGCAGGGCATGTTGTGATGTGATATGGTCAAGGCATGATGCTATATTTTATTGTATGAGATGATCATGTTTTGTAACCGAGTTATCGGCAACTGGCAGGAGCCATATGGTTGTCGCTTTATTGTATGCAATGCAAACGCCCAGTAATGCTTTACTTTATCACTAAGCGGTAGCGATCACTAGTAGAAAAAGAGGCTTCCATACGCCCCCATTAGTCCCCAAAACAATCGAACCGCGACAAAAGGGGCCTTTAGTCGCGGTTCGGGAGGAGACCCGCGACCAACTATCTGGGCCCAGCGCGCTCGGTCGACAGCTGGCGGACGGGAGGGGCTTTAGTCCCGGTTGTCCTGGCCAACCGGGACTAAAGGCCCATCCAGCTGGCGGACGGGAGGGGCTTTAGTCCCGGTTGGCCTGGCCAACCGGGACTAAAGGTCCCCGAAGGCCTTTAGTCGCGGTTGGCCAGGCCAACCGGGACTAAAGGCCCATCCCTATATATAGGACTCAGCTCACTTCACTTCACTCAGCTCACTTCACAATTTTCAGAAGGGGGTGGTGGGTTTGCTTTTGGTTCCTCCTATGCACACAAGGTGTTCGATGAAATGCCCGAGAGCCTGAAACAAACATGATATGAAGTGTCCGAGCCACACTTGAGCTTTCTCATTTATTTTTCCTCCGCGATCGCGGTTAGCAACTTGAACCTTTCATGTGTCATTGATAAAATATGCATGTGTGTAGTTCATTGTTTAATTTGTATTATTTCTAGCTAGTTAGTTTAACAAATGCATGATGGTTAATTATATACTTTATATAATAATAATGCAGATGAATCGGCAATGGATGTACGGTCCCCGACTCTCCGGCGAGTTCACTACGGGTTTGAAAGATTTCCTCGTAGTGGCAAATGCGAACAAGCAGCAAGGTTTTATTATCTGTCCATGTGCTGTCTGTAAGAATCAGAAGGGTTACTCCTCCTCAAGAGACGTTCACATGCACCTGCTTCGGCACGGTTTCATGCGAAGCTATAATTGTTGGACCAAGCATGGAGAAAGAGGGGTTAGAATGGAAGAAGATGAAGAAGGGGATGATATCGATGACAACTATCATGATCATTTCGGTGATACTTTCATGGAGGATGATGCTGAAGGTGGGGAAGGGTTAGGTGAAGGTGAAGAAGAGGCACATGATGAGCCCGCTGATGATCTTGGTCGGACCATTGCTGATGCACGGAGACGCTGCGAAACTGACAAGGATAGGGAGAATTTGGATCGCATGTTAGAGGATCACAAAATGTCGTTGTATCCAGGATGCGATAATAGTCTGAAAAAGCTGGGCTGCACACTGGATTTGCTAAAATGGAAGGCATAGGAAAAGGTGTAGGTGACTCATCATTTGAAAATTTGCTGAAAATGTTGAAGAATATGTTTCCGAAGAATAACGAGTTGCCCGCCAGTACGTACGAAGCAAAGAAGGTTGTCTGCCCTCTAGGTTTAGAGGTTCTGAAGATACATGCATGCATTAACGACTGCATCCTCTACCGCGGTGAATACGAGAATTTGAATGAATGCCCTGTATGCACTGCATTGCGTTATAAGATCAGAGGCGATGACCCTGGTGACGATGTTGAGGGCGAGAAACCCAGGAAGAGGGTTCCCGCCAAGGTGATGTGGTATGCTCCTATAATACCACGGTTGAAACGTCTGTTCATGAACAAAAAGCATGCCAAGTCGTTGCGATGGCACAAAGAGGACCGTAAGTCCGACGGGGAGTTGAGACACCCCGCTGATGGAACGCAATGGAGAAAGATCGACAGAGTGTTCAAAGATTTTGCAGCTGACGCAAGGAACATAAGATTTGGTCTAAGTACTGATGGCATGAATCCTTTTGGCGAGCAGAGCTCCAGCCATAGCACCTGGCCCGTGACTCTATGCATCTACAACCTTCCTCCTTGGTTGTGCATGAAGCAGAAGTTCATTATGATGCCAGTGCTCATCCAAGGTCCAAAGCAACCCGGGAACGACATCGATGTGTACCTAAGGCCATTAGTTGATGAACTTTTACAGTTGTGGGCCAGACCTGGTGTACGTGTCTGGGATGAGCACAAAGGAGAGGAATTTGACCTACGAGCGTTGCTTTTTGTAACCATCAACGATTGGCCTGCTCTCAGTAACCTTTCGGGACAGACAAATAAGGGATACAATGCATGCACGCACTGCTTACATGAGACTGAAAGTGTACGTTTGGTTAATTGCAAGAAGAACGTGTACCTGGGTCATCGTCGATTTCTTCCCCGAAATCATAACGTAAGAAAGAAAGGCAAGCATTTCAACGGCAAGGCAGATCACCGGCCGAAGCCTGCGGAACGTACTGGTGCTGAGATATTTGATATGGTCAAGGATTTGAAAGTCATCTTTGGAAAGGGTCCTGGCGGACAATCAGTTCCGCGGGGAGTTGACGGGCACCCACCCATGTGGAAGAAGAAATCTATATTTTGGGAGCTAGAATATTGGAAAGTCCTAGATGTCCGCTCTGCAATCGACGTGATGCATGTTACGAAGAATATTTGTGTGAACCTGCTAAGCTTCTTGGACTTGTATGGTAAGACAAATGATACAAAGGAAGCACGGCAGGACCGGCAACTTTTGAAAGACCCAGATGACCGGCATCCGGAATGGTTTCAAGGTTGTGCCAGCTACGCTCTTACCAAAGAAGAGAAGGTCATTTTTTTTGAATGCCTGAGCAGTATGAAGGTCCCGTCTGGCTTCTCGTCGAATATAAAGGGAATAATAAACATGGCGGAGAAAAAGTTCCAAAACCTGAAGTCTCACGACTACCACGTGATTATGACGCAATTGCTTCCGATTGCTTTGAGGGGGCTCCTACCGGAAAATGTTCGAGTAGCCATTGTGAAGCTATGTGCATTCCTCAATGCAATCTCTCAGAAGGTAATCAATCCAGAAGATCTACCACGGTTACAGAACGATGTGGTCCAATGCCTTGTCAGTTTCGAGTTGGTGTTCCCACCATCCTTCTTCGATATTATGACGCACCTCCTGCTCCACCTAGTCGAAGAGATTTCCATTCTCGGTCCTGTATTTCTACACAATATGTTCCCCTTTGAGAGGTTCATGGGAGTATTAAAGAAATATGTTCGTAACCGTGCTAGGCCAGAAGGAAGCATCGTCAAGGGCTATGGAAATGAGGAGGTAATTGAGTTCTGTATTGACTATGTTCCTGACCTTAAGCCGATTGGTATTCCTCAATCGCGGCATGAGGGGAGACTAAGTGGAAAAGGCAAGATCGGAAGGAAATCCACGATATGTATGGACGGTCATTCTATGACTGAAGCACACCACACAGTTCTGCAAAATTCCAGCTTTGTGGCTCCGTACTTCAAGCAACACAAGAATATTTTACGCTCGGACAACCCGGGGAAGCCTGAATCCTGGATTAGAAAGGCCCACATGGAGACTTTCGGCAGTTGGTTGCGAAAACATTTAATGAATGACAATGATGTTGGAGATCAGCTGTACATGTTGGCCAAGAAACCATCTTCGACTATAACGATTTTCCAAGGGTACGAGATAAATGGGAATACATTTTACACCATCGCCCAAGATAAAAAGAGCACCAACCAAAACAGTGGTGTCCGCTTTGATGCAGCAACCGAGAATGGGCGAAAGGTCACATATTATGGTTACATAGAGGAGATATGGGAACTTGACTATGGACCCTCCTTTAAGGTCCCTTTGTTCCGGTGCAAATGGTTCAAGCTAACAGGAGGTGGGGTAAAGGTGGACGAGCAATACGGAATGACAATGGTGGATTTCAACAATCTTGGTTACCTTGACGAACCATTCGTCCTTGCCAAAGATGTCGCTCAGGTTTTTTATTTGAAGGACATGAGTAGCAAACCGAGGAAACGGAAAGATAAGAAAACGATCAGTACATCATGCGATGATCCAAAGCGCCACATTGTTCTTTCAGGGAAAAGAAACATCGTGGGAGTGGAGGACAAGACAGACATGTCAGAAGATTATAATATGTTTGGTGAAATTCCGCCCTTCAAATTGAACACTGACCCAAGCATTAAGTTAAATGATGAGGATGCTCCATGGATACGGCACAATCGTAAGCAAGCAGGGACACAAGGGAAGAATTGATGTGTAATAATTTATTGTACCAAACTTTGTATTTGGTCGATGAACAGAATGATGTATCAAACCTTTTGTCAAACCTTCAAGGGATCGATGAACTGAATTTTTTGATATATTATTTGTATTTTTAAGATTTTAAAATGAATTAGTTTTATTTTTATGATTTTTTTGATATATAATTGTATTTTTAAGATTTTAAAATGAATTAGTTTTATTTTTCTGATTTTTTTGATATATTATTTGTATTTTTAAGATTTTAAAATGAATTAGTTTTATTTTTCTGATTTTTTTGATATATAATTGTATTTTTAAGATTTTAAAATGAATTAGTTTTATTTTTCTGATTTTTTTGATATATAATTGTATTTTTAAGATTTTAAAATGAATTAGTTTTATTTTTCTGATTTTTTGATATATTATTTGTATTTTTAACATTTTAAAATGAATTAGTTTTATTTTTCTGATTTTTGATATATAATTGTATTTTTAAGATTTTAAAATGAATTAGTTTTATTTTTCTGATTTTTTTGATATATTATTTGTATTTTCAAGATTTTAAAATGAATTAGTTTTATTTTTCTGATTTTTTTGATATATAATTGTATTTTTAAGATTTTAAAATGAATTAGTTTTATTTTATATGAAAAAGAAGAAGAAAGAAAAAAGAAAACAAAAGAAAACAGAAGAAAAACACACAGAAGAAAAAATCAGAAGAAAAAAACAGAAGAAAAAAGGAAAAAGGAAGAAGAAGAAAGAAAAAGGAAGAAGAAGAAGAAAAAAGGAAGAAGAAAACAAAAGAAAAACAGAAGAAAAACAAGAAAAAGGAAGAAAAAAGGAAAAAGGAAGAAAAAAGAAAACAAAAGAAAAAGGAAGAAGAAAGAAAAAAGAAAACAAAAGAAAACTGAAGAAAAACAAACAGAAGAAAAAAACAGAAGAAAAAAGGAAAAAGGAAAAAAGGAAGAAAAAAACAGAAGAAAAAAGGACCTTTAGTCCCGGTTCGGGAGGCGGAGAACGAAAGGCTCTTTCTGCGCGGGAACGAAAGCGACGCCAAAACCCTTTAGTCCCGGTTGGGGAGGCGGACCGCGACTAAAGGTACCCTTTAGTCGCGGTCCGCCTCCCCAACAGGGATTAAAGGTATGTCTATATATACTGCACTTAGCGGTTTCCGCCACTTCCCATTCTCCTCTCTCGACGCCGAAGCCCTGCCCCGACGCCGATCGACGCCGAAGCCCTGCCCCGACGCCGACGCTGACGCCGAAGCCCTGCGCGCCGCCGCCCCCGTCCCTAGTGAGCGCCGCCGCCGCCCGTGCCCTGCCCGCCGCAGCCCCTGCCCTTGCCCGCCGCCCGCCGCCCTGCCGCCCGCCGTCCGCCGCCCGACGCCCTGCCGCCCGCCGCCCGACGCCCTGCCGCCCGCCGCCCGCCGCCCTGCCGCCCGCCACCCGCCGCCTGCCCCTGCCTGCCGTCCTCCGCGCGCCTCCCACCGCCGGAAACGGAAGAAGAAGAAAGAAAAAGGAAGAAGAAGAAAGAAAAAGGAAGAAGAAGAAGAAAAAAGGAAGAAGAAAACAAAAGAAAAACAGAAGAAAAACAAGAAAAAGGAAGAAAAAAGGAAAAAGGAAGAAAAAAAGAAAACAAAAGAAAAAGGAAGAAGAAAGAAAAAAGAAAACAAAAGAAAACAGAAGAAAAACAAACAGAAGAAAAAAACAGAAGAAAAAAACAGAAGAAAAAAGGAAAAAGGAAGAAGAAGAAAGAAAAAGGAAGAAGAAGAAGAAAAAAGGAAGAAGAAAACAAAAGAAAACAGAAGAAAAACAAGAAAAAGGAAGAAAAAAGGAAAAAGGAAGAAAAAAAAGAAAACAAAAGAAAAAGGAAGAAGAAAGAAAAAAGAAAACAAAAGAAAACAGAAGAAAAACAAACAGAAGAAAAAAGGAAAAAGGAAAAAAGGAAGAAAAAAATAGAAGAAAAACTAAAGAAAACAAAAGAAAACAGAAGAAAAAGGAAGAAGAAAAAAAGAAGAAATAAAAAGGAAGAAGAAAAAAATGAAAACCAAATGAAAACCAAAAGAAAGAAGAAAGAAAAAGGAAGAAGAAAAAAAGAAGAAGAAAGGAAGAAGAAAGGAAGAAGAAGAAAGAAAGAAGAAAGAAAAAGGAAGAAGAAGAAAGAAAGAAGAAAGAAACCAAATGAAAAAAGAAGAAAGAAAACCAAATGAAAACCAAAAGAAAGAAGAAAAAAAAAGGAAGAAGAAAAAAAGAAAGAAGAAAGAAAGAAGAAAAAGGAAGAAGAAAAAAAGAAAGAAGAAAGAATGAAGAAAGAAAAAGGAAGAAGAAAAAAAGAAGTAAGAAAAAGGAAGAAGAAAAAAAGAAGAAAGAAAAAGGAAGAAGAAAAAATTGAAAACCAAATGAAAACCAAAAGAAAGAAGAAAGAAAAAGGAAGAAGAAAAAAAGAAGAAGAAAGGAAGAAGAAAGGAAGAAGAAGAAAGAAAGAAGAAAGAAGGAAGAAGAAAGAAAGAAGAAAGGAAGAAGAAGAAAAAAAAGAAGAAAAAAGGAAGAAGAAGAAAAAAAAGAAGAAAAAAGGAAGAAGAAAGAAACCAAATGAAAACCAAAAAGAAAAACAAAGAAAACAAAACAAAATACTTGGCAGTGCTCAATAATCTTATTTTTTAATTCCTCCTCCTCTATGTCCCCTTAATCTTATTTTTTAATTCCTTTATACTTAAAGAATTTTTACTACATGCAGGAGTGACATATGGCGGACGATAGAGCCGAGCCGCTTAGGGATCCGGAGGCTGAACGTTATTTAATGGGCATCATCAACAACGAGATTCCTTATGTGCCGGGCTCAGAATATGAGCAAGAAGAGGATGTAGTCTCTTCTTTTCTGAACCTTGACGGTGGAACAGAGATTGTCGATGATCAAGAAGGTGAAGGAACGGACATTGTCGACGGAGGTCAACCGTCAACAACCGACGATCTCGAATTGCAAGTAGCAACCACCTCCGGCGAGGTATATATATATACATTGAGCCTCTCGTGATACAAACTTACTGAAATGTGAATACATATGTATTAACGCGCGCGACTCTCTTTCTTTTTTTAGCCCTCCGGATCGAGTATGACAAAGCGTGGCAAATCCAAGGCGATGAAAACAGGAGAAACATATGCCATTGAGTTTGTCAGTGAAACCGGCAAGCCCCTACAGCACACCTCAAAGTTTATCAACCAATGCGGAGTCGTTGTTAGAGACAACGTCCCGATCACCGTCCAGGAATGGAAGGAGCCAAAGAAGGAACGTCTTGGTTTCGGTTTTGTCGACAAGAGAACGAAAAAGGATTGCTGGAGAAAGCTTATGGAACATTTCATTCTACCTCCGGAATACAACAAAGTCGATGAATTCGGTAACGAGGTTCCGGGTGGACGTCAGAGGAGGAGGCTAGTTAAAGAGTTCGCTCTTCAGAAGATGGGCGAAGCATTCCGGAACTTCAAGAAAAATTTAACCCGTGACTATGTCAACAAGGGCAAGACTCCGGATTTCAATGGACAACATGAGAAACGGAAAGATGATTGGCCAGAATTTGTGAGGCAAAAGCAATCGGAGCATTTCAAGGAAATATCGAAAAAAATAAGGATAATGCGAGTAAGAAAAAGTTCCATCATATTATGGGGCCAGGAGGATACCGCCTTTCGGAGCCTAGGTGGCAGAAGATGGAGGAGGACTTGAGGGTGCGAGGAATCCCTCTAGGTACAGACGGATGGGACCCAAGGGCCAAAAGCTGGTGGTACGGGCATGGGGGATCGCTAGACCCAGAGACAGGGGTGTGTGTTCACCGGCAGAGACAGTTTGCTCCCACCCAAGCCCTTATTGACGCAATGACCCAAGCTCAAGAGGGCTTGATCAAGTTCAACAGAGAGAAAGACGCACTGACAACAACCCTCGGGAATGATGAACACGGAGGACGTGTACGAGGCAAAGGCAAAGTTCCGTGGAAAGTAGGGTTTTCCCAGGACAATGACCCGTACTGTTACAGAAGCCGTAAGAGAAAGACGGACCGAGATGCAGATCTTATGACGAAGTTTGCATCGGAACTCCATGAGTTGAAGCAGACCGTGCATGAACTAGTAAAAGAAAAATCGGCTGCAGGGCCGCATGAAGATCATGAAGCGGATCGCGGAAGCCAGCAGCGGAGAAGCAGCGTGGCTTCCACGGATGCCCCGCCTGGTGCTAGTGCACCGATGATCGAGATTCGTGCACCGGAGCCTCACTAACCCGTGGATGATGTAAAGGAGATGAAAGAATGTGATCTGCATTATCCCGTGGGGAACGTTTCCACGAAGGTAGCTAGCGGCAGTGCTTTACCCTGTACACCTGGAGCACTCCACCACAACAACCCCATTGCATATGGCTATGCTCGTGTCACGGTGGAAGACATAGTCCAAGGGTTTGAGGACCTGGAGATTGACAAACCTACACCCGAAGGGGAGAGAAGACTTGGAGATGTCAAGCGCCAGATCATTCTATGGAAAAAGAAGTACATAGTGTTTCCAGGCGAGGCGCCAAGGCTAGCAAGTCCACCCCCTCCGATGGTGGTGGTGGTGGTGGTGGCGGTGGTGGTGGTCGTGGTGGTTCACCTACACCTCCTTCACGCCATTCGACGCCGTCCCCCGATCCACAACCTCCGGCGGGTACGACGCCCCCCAATCCTCCTCCGGCGGGTACGACGCCCCCCAATCCACCTCCGGCGAAGAAGCAGAAGCAGGCGGACAGCAAGGAAACCCGCTCCTGGACTATTAACCCGGACCCTTATGTACCTAAGACCACAAGGGTACCGGAGCCATCACTGAAGCCTCTCCTCCCAAGGCCTTGGGAACTTAGTGAAGCTGAAACCAAATTGGCCGCGTCTGCTGATTATGAGAAATGGAAGGCGGATATGAAGGCGATAAAAGAGCCTGAGCCCAAGCAAGTATTCACTGAGAAGCAAAAGAAGTGGGCTAACTATATTGTTGCGTACGCTATTATGCAGATTGAAGATTTGGGAATGCAAAATAAGAAACATCCATGATGTTGGGTTCATTGACCCACATATCGTTAATGGACATGTGTTACAACATCACCCCGAAGACGTGGAGAAAGACTTGTACAAGTTTCTTAGAAAGCATCAACTCAAAAGTCATATTCTATTTCCTTACCATTTTGGGTGAGTGTTTCTCTCTTGTGCCCATTCTCTTTTGTTTACTCCATGCATGGTATGTCTAATCGATGAGTTATGCATGACTGTGCATGTAACGTGTCCGCAGGTTCCACTGGATTTTGCTAAATATTGAACTTCACACCTCCAGAGTTCTAATCATGGACTCTATGGATTCAGATCCAAAGCGTTGGGCCGACATGAGAAAAATGCTGCAAAAGTAATTATTTTCAATCATTTGAGCTCTATATCGATCGGTCTCTTTCGTTCATTTCCTAATATAAAGTAACTAATAACTCCCTTGTTCATTTAATTTTCTTTGCCCTGTAGGGTTTGGAGACGGTTCTCAGAAGAAATTGTCGGTGAATTCAAACATGAGCTAGATTTCAGAAGGTTAGTTAATGTGGATAAGCAGCCACCGGGGACCAATCTATGTGGATACTATGTTTGTGAGAACATCCGGAGACACACCTCTGAGCGGAAGGCATCGGATAGCGTGCGGAACGCGACGGATAACTTGCGGAGGAGGCTTAGTCCAGAAGCTCGCTTCCGACCAATTCAAGAAGAATTAGCAGGATTTTTCATGAGGGAGGTCATCAATCCTAAAGGAGAACACTATACCGAGGACGAAGAAATTTATATGCATACCTGAGATTGAAACTTGTTCGAAGTTGTATATGGTCATCCATCCTAATTGTGTATGGAAACTTGTTCGAAGTTGTATATGGTCACCCGAGATTGAATATATATTATATATTCCTCTTGAATTCTTCTTGTTTGAAATTTCATATGCATGTATATAGTAGCGTAGAATATGTGTACTGAAACTTCATCAAAATTAAAATAAAAAACAAAATAAAATATAAAAGAAATAAAACACTCCAAATTAAAAAGAAACCAGGTTTAGGGGGGCTAAAACCCTAAACCTGCGGAGGAGGCCTTTAGTCCCGGTTGGCCACGAGAACCGGGACTAAAGGTCCTCCGCCCCGACGGACCACGGGCGCCCACGTGGACGGGCCTTTAGTCCCGGTCAGCCACAAGAACCGGGACTAAAGCCTTTAGTCGCGGTCCGTAAGAGGCGCGACTAAAGGTGGGGGGGTCTTTAGTCGCGCATATTTAGTCTCGGTTGCACAGCCGGGACTAAAGGTTGTTGCGAACCGGGACTAAAGGGCTTTTTTCTACCAGTGGATAGTCGTAGAAGCATAAGTTGACAAGATGACAACGATGCTACGATGGAGATCAAGGTGTCGCGCCGGTGACGATGGTGATCATGACGGTGCTTCGGAGATGGAGATCACAAGCATAAGATGATGAAGGCCATATCATATCACTTATATTGATTGCATGTGATGTTTATCTTTTATGCATCTTATCTTGCTTTGATTGACGGTAGCATTATAAGATGATCCCTCACTAAATTATCAAAGTATAAGTGTTGTCCCTGAGTATGCACCGTTGCGAAAGTTCTTCGTGCTGAGACACCACGTGATGATCGGGTGTGATAGACTCTACGTTCAAATACAACGGGTGCAAAACAGTTGCACACGCGGAATACTCAGGTTAAACTTGACGAGCCTAGCATATAACAGATATGGCCTCGGAACACGGATATCGAAAGGTCGAGCGTGAATCATATAGTAGATATGATCAACATAGTGATGTTCACCATTGAAACTACTCCATCTCACGTGATGATTGGACATGGTTTAGTTGATTTGGATCACGTGATCACTTAGAGGATTAGAGGGATGTCTATCTAAGTGGGAGTTCTTTAATAATATGATTAATTGAACTTAAATTTATCATGAACTTAGTACCTGATAGTATTTTGCTTGTCTATGTTGATTGTAGATAGATGGCCCGTGCTGTTGTTCCGTTGAATTTTAATGCGTTCCTTGAGAAAGCAAAGTTGAAAGATGATGGTAGCAATTACACGGACTGGGTCCGTAACTTGAGGATTATCCTCATTGCTGCACACCAGAATTACGTCCTGGAAGCACCGTTGGGTGCCAGACCTGCTGCAGGAGCAACACCAGATGTTATGAACATCTGGCAGAGCAAAGCTGAAGACTACTCGATAGTTCAGTGTGCCATGCTTTACGGCTTAGAACCGGGTCTTCAACGACGTTTTGAACGTCATGGAGCATATGAGATGTTCCAAGAGTTGAAGTTAATATTTCAAGCAAATGCCCGGATTGAGAGATATGAAGTCTCGAATAAGTTCTACAGCTGCAAGATGGAGGAGAATAGTTCTGTCAGTGAGCATATACTCAAAATATCTGGGTATAACAATCACTTGATTCAACTGGGAGTTAATCTTCCGGATGATAGCGTCATTGACAGAATTCTTCAATCACTACACCAAGCTACAAGAGCTTTGTGATGAACTATAACATGCAAGGGATGGATAAGACGATTCCCGAGCTCTTCACAATGCTAAAGGCTGCGGAGGTAGAAATCAAGAAGGAGCATCAAGTGTTGGTGGTCAATAAGACCACCAGTTTC
This sequence comes from Triticum aestivum, assembly GCF_018294505.1. Classification (NCBI taxonomy): domain Eukaryota; kingdom Viridiplantae; phylum Streptophyta; class Magnoliopsida; order Poales; family Poaceae; genus Triticum; species Triticum aestivum. The sequence goes on from NC_057799.1 coordinate 633,899,657, forward strand.
AAGAAAAAGGGCAAACGGAAGAAGAAGGGGAACTTCAAGAAGAATAGCAAGCAAGTTGCTGCTCAGGAGAAGAAACCCAAGTCTGGACCTAAGCCTGAGACTGAGTGCTTCTACTGCAAGCAGACTGGTCACTTGAAGCGGAATTGCCCCAAGTATTTGGCGGATAAGAAGGATGGCAAGGTGAACAAAGGTATATGTGATATACATGTTATTGATGTGTACCTTACTAATGTTCGCAGTAGCACCTGGGTATTTGATACTGGTTCTGTTGCTAATATTTGCAAATCGAAACAGAGACTACGGATTAAGCGAAGATTGGCTAAGGACGAGGTGACGATGCGCGTGGGAAATGGTTCCAAAGTCGATGTGATCGCGGTCGGCACGCTACCTCTACATCTACTTTCGGGATTAGTTTTAGACCTGAATAATTGTTATTTGGTGCCAGCGTTGAGCATGAACATTATATCTGGATCTTGTTTGATGCGAGATGGTTATTCATTTAAATCAGAGAATAATGGTTGTTCTATTTATATGAGTAATATATTTTATGGTCATGCACCCTTGAAGAGTGGTCTATTTTCGTTGAATCTCGATAGTAGTGATACACATATTCATAATATTGAAGCCAAAAGATGCAGAGTTGATAATGATAGTGCAACTTATTTGTGGCACTGCCGTTTAGGTCATATCGGTGTAAAGCGCATGAAGAAACTCCATACTGATGGACTTCTGGAACCACTTGATTATGAATCACTTGGTACTTGCGAACCGTGCGTCATGGGCAAGATGCCTAAAACACCGTTCTCCGGAACTATGGAGCGAGCAACAGATTTGTTGGAAATCATACATACAGATGTATGTGGTCCGATGAATATTGAGGCTCGTGGTGGATATCGTTATTTTCTCACCTTCACAGATGATTTGAGCAGATATGGGTATATCTACTTAATGAAACATAAGTCTGAAACATTTGAAAAGTTCAAAGAATTTCAGAGTGAAGTCGAAAATCATCGTAACAAGAAAATAAAGTTTCTACGATCTGATCGTGGAGGAGAATATTTGAGTTACGAGTTTGGTCTTCATTTGAAACAATGCGGAATAGTTTCGCAACTCATGCCACCCGGAACACCACAGCGTTATGGTGTGTCCGAACGTCGTAATCGTACTTTACTTGATATGGTGCGATCTATGATGTCTCTTACTGATTTACCGCTATCGTTTTGGGGTTATGCTTTAGAGACGGCTGCATTCACGTTAAATAGGACACCATCGAAATCCGTTGAGACGACGCCTTATGAACTGTGGTTTGGCAAGAAACCAAAGTTGTCGTTTCTTAAAGTTTGGGGCTGCGATGCTTATGTGAAAAGGCTTCAACCTGATAAGCTCGAACCCAAATCGGAAAAATGTATCTTCATAGGATACCCAAAAGAGACTGTTGGGTACACCTCCTATCACATATCCGAAGGCAAGACTTTTGTTGCTAAATTTGGAATCTTTCTAGAGAAGGAGTTTCTCTCGAAGGAAGTGAGTGGGAGGAAAGTAGAACTTTATGAGGTAACTGTACTGGCTCCCTTATTGGAAAGTAGTTTATCACAGAAACCGGTTTCTGCGACCCCTACACCAATTAGTGAGGAAGTTAATGATGATGATCATGAAACTTCAGATCAAGTTGTTACTGAACCTCGTAGGTCAACCAGTGTAAGATCCGCACCAGAGTGGTACGGTAATCCTGTTCTGGAAGTTATGTTGCTAGACCATGACGAACCTACGAACTATGAAGAAGCGATGGTGAGCCCAGATTCCGCAAAATGGCTTGAGGCCATGAAATCTGAGATGGGATCCATGTATGAGAACAAAGTGTGGACTTTGGTTGACTTGCCCGATGATCGGCAAGCCATTGAGAATAAATGGATGTTCAAGAAGAAGACTGACGCTGACGGTAATGTTACTGTCTATAAAGCTCGACTTGTTGCAAAAGGTTTTCGACAAGTTCAAGGTGTTGACTATGATGAGAGTTTCTCACTCGTATCTATGCTTAAGTCTATCCGAATCATGTTAGTAATTGCCGCATTTTATGAAATCTGGCAAATGGATAAACAAAACTGCATTCCTTAATGGATTTATTAAAGAAGAGTTGTATATGATGCAACCAGAAGGTTTTGTCGATCCTAAAGGTGTTAACAAAATGTGCAAGCTCCAGTGATCCATCTATGGACTGGTGCAAGCATCTCGGAGTTGGAATATACGCTTTGATGAGTTGATCAAAGCATATAGTTTTATACAGACTTGCGGTGAAGCCTGTATTTACAAGAAAGTGAGTGGGAACACTACAACATTTCTGATAAGTATATGTGAATGACATATTGTTGATCGGAAATAATGTAGAATTATTCTGCAAAGCATAAAGGAGTGTTTGAAAGGAGTTTTTCAAAGAAAGACCTCGGTGAAGCTGCTTACATATTGAGCATCAAGATCTATAGAGATAGATCAAAACGCTTGAAAAGTTTTTTCAATGAGTACATACCTTTACAAGATTTTGAAGTAGTTCAAAATGGAACAGTCAAAGAAAGAGTTCTTGCCTGTGTTACAAGGTGTGAAATTGAGTAAGACTCAAAGCCCGACCACGGCAGAAGATAGAAAGAGAATGAAAGTTATTCCCTATGCCTCAGCCATAGGTTCTATAAAGTATGCCATGCTATGTACCAAATCTATTGTATACCCTACACTATTTTTGGCAAGGGAGTACAATAGTGATCTAGGAGTAGATCACTTGACAGCGGTCAAAATTATCCTTAGTGGAATAAGGATATGTTTCTCGATTATGGAGGTGACAAAAGGTTCGTCGTAAAGGGTTACGTCGATACAAGTTTTGGCACTGATCCAGATGACTCTAAGTCTTCATCTGGATACATATTGAAAGTGGGAGCAATTAGCTAAAGTAGCTCCGTGCAGAGCATTGTAGACATAGAAATTTGCAAAATACATACGGATCTGAATATGGCAGACCCGTTGACTAAACTTCTCTCACAAGCAAAACATGATCACACCTTAGTACTCTTTGGGTGTTAATCACATAGCAATGTGAACTAGATTATTGACTCTAGTAAACCCTTTGGGTGTTGGTCACATGACGATGTGAACTATGGGTGTTAATCACATGGTGATGTGAACTATTGATGTTAAATCACATGGCGATGTGATCTAGATTATTGACTCTAGTGCAAGTGGGAGACTGAAGGAAATATGCCCTAGAGGCAATAATAAAGTTATTATTTCTTTCCTTATTTCATGATAAATGTTTATTATTCATGCTAGAATTGTATTAACCGGAAACATAATGCTTGTGTGAATCCATAGACAAACAAAGTGTCACTAGTATGCCTCTACTTGACTAGCTCGTTGATCAAAGATGGTTATGTTTCCTAGCCATAGACATGAGTTGTCATTTGATTAACGGGATCACATCATTAGGAGAATGATGTGATTGACTTGACCCATTCCGTTAGCTTAGCACACGATCGTTTAGTATTCTGCTATTGCTTTCTTCATGACTTATGCATGTTCCTATGACTATGAGATTATGCAACTCCCGTTTACCGGAGGAACACTTTGTGTGCTACCAAACGTCACAACGTAACTGGGTGATTATAAAGGTGCTCTACAGGTGTCTCCGAAGGTACTTGTTGGGTTGGCGTATTTCGAGATTAGGATTTGTCACTCCGATTGTCGGAAAGGTATCTTTGGGCCCACTTGGTAATGCACATCACTTAAGCCTTGCAAGCATTGCAACTAATGAGTTAGTTGCGGAATGATGTATTACAGAACGAGTAAAGAGACTTGCCGGTAACGAGATTGAACTAGGTATTGAGATACCGACGATCGAATCTCGGGCAAGTAACATACCGATGACAAAGGGAATAACGTATGTTGTTATGCGGTCTGACTGATAAAGATCTTCGTAGAATATGTGGGAGCCAATATGAGCAACCAGGTTCCGCTGTTGGTTATTGACCAGAGACGTGTCTCGGTCATCTCTACATAGTTCTCGAACCCGTAGGGTCCGCACGCTTAAAGTTTCGATGACAGTTATATTATGAGTTTATATGTTTTGATGTACCGAAGGTTGTTCGGAGTCTCGGATGTGATCACGGACATAACGAGGAGTCTCGAAATGGTCGATACATGAAGATTGATATATTGGACGACTATATTCGGACACCGGAATGGTTCCGGGGGTTATCGGATATATATCGGAGTACCGGGGGGTTACCGGAACCCCCCCGGGGATCAATGGGCCTATATGGGCCTTAGTGGAGAAGAGGAGGGGCGGCCAGGGCAGGCCGCGCGCCCCCTCCCCCTCTAGTCCGAATTGGACAAGGAGGGGGGGGGGCGCCCCCTTTCCTTCTTCTCCTCCTCCTCTTTCCCCCTTCTCCTAATCCAACAAGGAAGGGAGGGAGTCCTACTCCTGGAGGGAGTAGGACTCCTCCTGGTGCACCCCTCTGCTGGCCGGCCGCCTCTACCCCCCTTGATCCTTTATATACGGGGGCAGGGGGCACCCAAAGACACAACAATTGATCATTGATCTCTTAGCCGTGTGCGGTGCCCCCCTCCACCATAGTCCACCTCGATAATATCATAGCGGTGCTTAGGCGAAGCCCTGCGTCGGTAGAACATCATCATCGTCACCACGCCGTCGTGCTGGCGGAACTTGTTGGGGAACGTAGTAATTTCAAAAAAATTCCTACGCACATGCAAGATCATCGTGATGCATAGCAACGAGAGGGGAGAGTGTTGTCCACGTACCCTTGTAGACCGAAAGCGGAAGCGTTAGCACAACGCGGTTGATGTAGTCGTACGTCTTCACGATCCGACCGATCAAGTACCGAACGCACGGCACCTCCGAGTTCAGCACATGTTCAGCCCGATGACGTCCCTCGAACTCTGGTCCAGCCGAGTGTTGAGGGAGAGTTTCGTCAGCACGACGGCGTGGTGACGATGATGATGTTCTACCGACGCAGGGCTTCGCCTAAGCACCGCTACAGTATTATCGAGGTGGACTATGGTGGAGGGGGGCACCGCACACGGCTAAAAGATCAAACGATCAATTCTTGTGTCTCTAGGGTGCCGCCCTGCCCCCGTATATAAAGGAGCAAGGGGGGAGGTGCGGCCGGCCAGGAGGGGCGCGCCAGGTGGAGTCCTACTCCCACCGGGAGTAGGACTCCCTCCCTTTTCCTAGTTGGATTAGGAGTGGAGGGGAAAGAGGTGGAGGAGAGGAAGGAAAGGGGGGGGGGAGGGGCGCGCGGCCCTGCCCTGGCCGCCTCTCCTCTTCTCCACAAAGGCCCACTATGGCCCATTAAGCCCCCGGGGGGTTCCGGTAACCCCTCAGTACTCCGGTAAAATCCCGATTTCACTCGGAATACTTCCGATATCCAAATAAAGGCTTCCAATATATCAATCTTCATGTCTCGACCATTTCGAGACTCCTCGTCATGTCCGTGATCACATCCGGGACTCCGAACAACCTTCGGTACACCAAAACATATAAACTCATAATATAACTGTCATCGAAACGTTAAGCGTGCGGACCCTACGGGTTCGAGAACTATGTAGACATGACCGAGACACGTCTCCGGTCAATAACCAATAGCGGAACCTGGATGCTCATATTGGCTCCCACATATTCTACGAAGATCTTTATCGGTCAGACCACATAACAACATACGTTGTTCCCTTTGTCATCGGTATGTTACTTGCCCGAGATTCGATCGTCGGTATCTCAATACCTAGTTCAATCTCATTACCGGCAAGTCTCTTTACTCGCTCTGTAATACATCATCCCACAACTAACTCATTAGTTGCAATGCTTGAAAGGCTTAAGTGATGTACATTACCGAGAGGGCCCAGAGATACCTCTCCGACAATCGGAGTGACAAATCCTAATCTCGAAATACGCCAACCCAACAAGTACCTTCAGAGACACCTGTAGAGCACCTCTATAATCACCCAGTTACGTTGTGATGTTTTGTAGCACACAAAGTGTTCCTCCGGTAAACGGGAGTTGCATAATCTCATAGTCATAGGAACATGTATAAGTCATGAAGAAAGCAATAGCAACATACTAAACGATCGAGTGCTAAGCTAACGGAATGGGTCAAGTCAATCACATCATTCTCCTAATGATGTGATCCCGTTAATCAAATGACAACTCATGTCTATAGCTAGGAAACATAACCATCTTTGATCAACGAGCTAGTCAAGTAGAGGCATACTAGTGACACTCTGTTTGTCTATGTATTCACACAAGTATTATGTTTCCGGTTAATACAATTCTAGCATGAATAATAAACATTTATCATGATCTAAGGAAATAAATAATAACTTTATTATTGCCTCTAGGGCATATTTTCTTCAGTATCCCACTTGCACTAGAGTCAATAATCTAGATTACACAGTAATGATTCTAACACCCATGGAGCCTTGGTGCTGATCATGTTTTGCTCGTGGAAGAGGCTTAGTCAACGGGTCTGCAACATTCATATCCGTATGTATCTTGCAAATTTCTATGTCTCCCACCTGGACTAAATCCCGGATGGAATTGAAGCGTCTCTTGATGTGCTTGGTTCTCTTGTGAAATCTGGATTCCTTCGCCAAGGCAATTGCACCAGTATTGTCACAAAAGATTTTCATTGGACCCAATGCACTAGGTATGACACCTAGATCGGATATGAACTCCTTCATTTGCTGCTTCTGAAGCAGCTATGTACTCCGCTTCACACGTAGATCCCGCCACGACGCTTTGTTTAGAACTGCACCAACTGACAGCTCCACCGTTTAATGTAAACACGTATCCAGTTTGCGATTTAGAATCGTCCGGATCAGTGTCAAAGCTTGCATCAACGTAACCATTTACGATGAGCTCTTTGTCACCTCCATAAACGAGAAACATATCCTTAGTCCTTTTCAGGTATTTCAGGATGTTCTTGACCGTTGTCCAGTGATCCACTCCTGGATTACTTTGGTACCTCCCTGCTAGACTTATAGCAAGGCACACATCAGGTCTGGTACACAGCATTGCATACATGATAGAGCCTATGGCTGAAGCATAGGGAACATCTTTCATTTTCTCTCTATCTTCTGCAGTGGTCGGGCATTGAGTCTTACTCAACTTCACACCTTGTAACACAGGCAAGAACCCTTTCTTTGCTTGATCCATTTTGAACTTCTTCAAAACTTTGTCAAGGTATGTGCTTTGTGAAAGTCCAATTAAGTGTCTTGATCTATCTCTATAGATCTTGATGCCCAATATATACGCAGCTTCACCGAGGTCTTTCATTGAAAAACTCTTATTCAAGTATCCCTTTATGCTATTCAGAAATTCTATATCATTTCCAATCAGCAATATGTCATCCACATAAGAAATGCTACAGAGCTCCCACTCACTTTCTTGTAAATACAGGCTTCTCAAGTCTCTACAAAACCAAATGCTTTGATCACACTATCAAAGCATTTATTTCAACTCCGAGAGGCTTGCACCAGTCCATAAATGGATTGCTGGAGTTTGCACACTTTGTTAGCTCCCTTTGGATCGACAAAACCTTCTGGTTGCATCATATACAACTCTTCTTCCAGAAATCCATTCAGGAATGCAGTTTTGACATCCATTTGCCAAATTTCATAATCAAAAAATGCGGCAATTGCTAACATGATTCGGACAAACTTAAGCATCGCTATGGGTGAGAAGGTCACATCGTAGTCAATCCCTTGAACTTGTCGAAAACCTTTTGCAACAAGTCGAGCTTTATAGACAGTAACATTACCGTCAGCGTCAGTCTTCTTCTTGAAGATCCATTTATTCTCAATTGCTTGCCGATCACCGGGCAAGTCAACCAAAGTCCACACTTTGTTCTCATACATGGATCCCATCTTAGATTTCATGGCCTCAAGCCATTTCGCGGAATCTGGGCTCACCATCGCTTCTTCACAGTTTGTAGGTTCGTCATGGTCTAGTAGCATAACCTCCAGAACAGGATTACCGTACCACTCTGGTGCGGTTCTTACTCTGGTTGACCTACGAGGTTTAGTAAAAACTTGATCTGAAGTTCCATGATCATCATCATTAACTTCCTCACTAATTGGTGTAGGCATCGCAGAAACCGGTTTCTGCGATGAACTACTTTCCAATAAGGGAGCAGGTACAATTACCTCATCAAGTTCTACTTTCCTCCCACTCACTTCTTTCGGGAGAAACTCCTTCTCCCGAAAGATTCCGAATTTAGCAACAAAAGTCTTGCCTTCGGATCTGTGATAGAAGGCGTACCCAACAGTCTCCTTTGGGTATCCTATGAAGACACATTTCTCCGATTTGGGTTCGAGCTTATCAGGTTGAAGTTTTTTCACATAAGCATCGCAGCCCCAAACTTTAAGAAACGACAACTTTGGTTTCTTGCCAAACCACAGTTCATAAGGCGTCGTCTCAACGGATTTTGATGGTGCCCTATTTAACGTGAATGCGGCCGTCTCTAAAGCATAACCCCAAAACGATAGCGGTAAATCAGTAAGAGACATCATAGATCGCACCATATCTAGTAGAGTACGATTACGACGTTCGGACACACCATTACGCTGTGGTGTTCCGGGTGGCGTGAGTTGCGAAACTATTCCGCATTGTTTCAAATGAAGACCAAACTCATAACTCAAATATTCTCCTCCACGATCAGATCATAGAAACTTTATTTTCTTGTTACGATGATTTTCAACTTCACTCTGAAATTCTTTGAACTTTTCAAATGTTTCAGACTTATGTTTCATTAAGTAGATATACCCATATCTGCTTAAATCATCTGTGAAGGTGAGAAAATAACGATATCCGCCACGAGCCTCAATATTCATCGGACCACATACATCTGTATGTATGATTTCCAACAAATCTATTGCTCTCTCCATAGTTCCGGAGAACGGCGTTTTAGTCATCTTGCCCATGAGGCACGGTTCGCAAGTACCAAGTGATTCATAATCAAGTGGTTCCAAAAGTCCATCAGTATGGAGTTTCTTCATGCGCTTTACACCGATATGACCTAAACGGCAGTGCCACAAATAAGTTGCACTATCATTATCAACTCTGCATCTTTTGGCTTCAATATTATGAATATGTGTATCACTACTATCGAGATTCAACAAAAATAGACCACTCTTCAAGGGTGCATGACCATAAAAGATATTACTCATATAAATAGAACAACCATTATTCTCTGATTTAAATGAATAACCATCTCGCATCAAACAAAATCCAGATATAATGTTCATGCTTAATGTTGGCACCAAATAACAATTATTTTGGTCTAAAACTAATCCCGAAGGTAGATGTAGAGGTAGCGTGCCGACCGCGATCACATCGACTTTGGAACCATTTCCCACGCGCATCGTCACCTCGTCCTTAGCCAATCTTCGCTTAATCCGTAGCCCCTGTTTCGAGTTGCAAATATTAGCAACAGAACCAGTATCAAATACCCAGGTGCTACTGTGAGCATTAGTAAGGTACACATCAATAACATGTATATCACATATACCTTTGTTCACCTTGCCATCTATCTTATCCGCCAAATACTTGGGGCAGTTCCGCTTCAAGTGACCAGTCTGCTTGCAGTAGATGCACTCAGTCTCAGGCTTAGGTCCAGACTTGGGTTTCTTCTCCTGAACAGCAACTTGCTTGCTGTTCTTCTTGAAGTTCCCCTTCTTCTTCCCTTTGCCCTTTTTCTTGAAACTGGTGGTCTTATTGACCATCAACACTTGATGCTCCTTTTTGATTTCTACCTCTGAAGCCTTTAGCATTGCGAAGAGCTCGGGAATCATCTTATCCATCCCTTGCATGTTATAGTTCATCACGAAGCTCTTGTAGCTTGGTGGTAGTGATTGGAGAATTCTGTCAATGACGCTATCATCCGGAAGATTAACTCCCAGTTGAATCAAGTGATTGCAGTACCTAGACATCTTGAGTATATGCTCACTGACAGAACTATTCTCCTCCATCTTGCAGCTGTAGAACTTATTGGAGACTTCATATCTCTCAATCCGGGCATTTGCTTGAAATATTAACTTCAACTCCTGGAACATCTCATATGCTCCATGACGTTCAAAACGTCGTTGAAGTCCCGGTTCTAAGCCGTAAAGCATGGCACACTGAACTATCGAGTAGTCATCAACACGTGACTGCCAGGCATTCACAATGTCTTTAGTTGCTGGCGCAGGTGGTACACCTAGCGGTGCTTCCAGGACGTAATTCTTCTGTGCAGCAATGAGGATAATCCTCAAGTTATGGACCCAGTCCGTGTAATTGCTACCATCATCTTTCAACTTTGCTTTCTCAAGGAACGCATTAAAATTCAACGGACAACAGCACGGGCAATCTATCTACAATCAACATAGACAAGCAAGGTTTTATCAGGTACTAAGTTCATGATAAATTTAAGTTCAATTAATCATATTACTTAAGAACTCCCACTTAGATAGACATCCCTCTAATCCTCTAAGTGATCACGTGATCCATATCAACTAAACCATGTCCGATCATCACATGAGATGGAGTAGTTTCAACGGTGAACATCACTATGTTGATCATATCTATTATATGATTCACGCTCGACCTTTCGGTCTCCGTGTTCCGAGGCCATATCTGTTATATGCTAGGCTCGTCAAGCTTAACCTAAGTATTCCGCGTGTGCAACTGTTTTGCACCCGTTGTATTTGAACGTAGAGCCTATCACACCCGATCATCACGTGGTGTCTCAGCACGAAGAACTTTCGCAACGGTGCATACTCAGGGACAACACTTATACTTTGATAATTTAGTGAGGGATCATCTTATAATGCTACCGTCAATCAAAGCAAGATAAGATGCATAAAAGATAAACATCACATGCAATCAATATAAGTGATATGATATGGCCATCATCATCTTGTGCTTGTGATCTCCATCTCCGAAGCACCGTCATGATCATCATCGTCACCGGCGCGACACCTTGATCTTCATCATAGCATCGTTGTCGTCTCGCCAATCTTATGCTTCTACGACTATCGCTACCGCTTAGTGATAAAGTAAAGCATTACAGGGCGATTGCATTGCATACAATAAAGCGACAACCATATGGCTCCTGCCAGTTGCCGATAACTCGGTTACAAAACATGATCATCTCATACAATAAAATTTAGCATCATGTCTTGACCATATCACATCACAACATGCCCTGCAAAAAACAAGTTAGACGTCCTCTACTTTGTTGTTGCAAATTTTACGTGGTTGCTACGGGCTTAGCAAGAACCGTTCTTACCTACGCATCAAAACCACAACGATAGTTTGTCAAGTTGGTGCTGTTTTAACCTTCGCAAGGACCGGGCGTAGCCACACTCGGTTCAACTAAAGTTGGAGAAACTGACACCCGCCAGCCACCTGTGTGCAAAGCACGTCGGTAGAACCAGTCTCGCGTAAGCGTACGCGTAATGTCGGTCCGGGCCGCTTCATCCAACAATACCGCCGAACCAAAGTATGACATGCTGGTAAGCAGTATGACTTATATCGCCCACAACTCACTTGTGTTCTACTCGTGCATATGACATCTACGCATAAAACCTAGGCTCGGATGCCACTGTTGGGGAACGTAGTAATTTTCAAAAATTTCCTACGCACACGCAAGATCATGGTGATGCATAGCAACGAGAGGGGAGAGTGTTGTCCACGAACCCTCGTAGACCGAAAGTGGAAGCGTTAGCACAACGCGGTTGATATAGTCGTACGTCTTCACGATCTGACCGATCAAGTACCGAACGCACGGCACCTCCGAGTTCAGCACACGTTCAGCCCGATGACGTCCCTCGAACTCCGATCCAGCCGAGTGTTGAGGGAGAGTTTCGTCAGCACGACGGCGTGGTGACGATGATGATGTTCTACCGACGCAGGGCTTCGCCTAAGCACCGCTACAGTATTATCGAGGTGGACTATGGTGGAGGGGGGCACCGCACACGGCTAAAAGATCAAACGATCAATTGTTGTGTCTCTAGGGTGCCCCCTGCCCCCGTATATAAAGGAGCAAGGGGGGAGGTGTGGCCGGCCAGGAGGGGTGCGCCAGGTGGAGTCCTACTCCCATCAGGAGTAGGACTCCCTTCCTTTTCCTAGTTGGATTAGGAGTGGAGGGGAAAGAGGTGGAGGAGAGGAAGGAAAGGGGGGGGGGGCGCCGCCTCCTCTCCTTGTCCTATTCGGACTAGGGGGGAGGGGCGCGCGGCCCTGCCCTGGCCGCCTCTCCTCTTCACCACAAAGGCCCACTGTGGCCCATTAGGCCCCCGGGGGGTTCCGGTAACCCCTTAGTACTCCGGTAAAATCCCGATTTCACCCGGAACACTTCCGATATCCAACTATAGGCTTCCAATATATCAATCTTCATGCCTCGACCATTTCGAGACTCCTCGTCATGTCCGTGATCACATCCGGGACTCCGAACAATCTTCGGTACATCAAAACATATAAACTCATAATATAACTGTCATCGAAACGTTAAGCGTGCGGACCCTACGAGTTCGAGAACTATGTAGACATGACCGAGAAACGTCTCCGGTCAATAACCAGTAGCGGAACATGGATGCTCATATTGGCTCCCACATATTCTACGAAGATCTTTATCGGTCAGACCGCATAACAACATACATTGTTCCCTTTGTCATCGGTATGTTACTTGCCCGAGATTCGATCGTCGGTATCTCAATACCTAGTTCAATCTCGTTACCGGCAAGTCTCTTTACTCGTTCCGTAATACATCATCCCACAACTAACTCATTAGTTGCAATGCTTGCAAGGCTTAAGTGATGTGCATTACCGAGAGGGCCCAGAGATACCTCTCCGACAATCGGAGTGACAAATCCTAATCTCGAAATACGCCAACCCAACAAGTACCTTCGGAGACACCTGTAGAGCACCTTTATAATCACCCAGTTACGTTGTGACGTTTGGTAGCACACAAAGTGTTCCTCCGGTAAACGGGAGTTGCATAATCTCATAGTCATAGGAACATGTATAAGTCATGAAGAAAGCAATAGCAACATACTAAACGATCGAGTGCTAAGCTAACGGAATGGGTCAAGTCAATCACATCATTCTCCTAATGACGTGATCCCGTTAATCAAATGACAACTCATGTCTATGGCTAGGAAACATAACCATCTTTGATCAACGAGCTAGTCAAGTAGAGGCATACTAGTGACACTCTGTTTGTCTATGTATTCACACAAGTATTATGTTTCTGGTTAATACAATTCTAGCATGAATAATAAACATTTATCATGATATAAGGAAATAAATAATAACTTTATTATTGCCTCTAGGGCATATTTCCTTCAGAACTTTCCCTCAAAGCTCGGCTGGATCGAAGTTCGAGGGACGTCATCGAGCTGAACGTGTGCTCAACTCGGAGGTGCCGTGCGTTCGGTACTTGATCGGTCGGATCGTGAAGACGTACGACTACATCAACCGCGTTGTGCTTACGCTTCCTCTTTCGGTCTACGAGGGTACGTGGACAACACTCTCCCCTCTCGTTGCTATGCATCACCGTGATTCTATGTGTGCGTAGGAATTTTTTTGAAATTACTACGTTCCCCAACACCAACAACGTCTACAAGAAGAAGGTTGCGTAGTAGACATCAAGCAGTTTCTGGCACCGTTGCCGGGGAGGCTAGGTAAGCGGCACTCACACCCCGACAACTAAGCTCTTTTCTGGCGCCGTTGCCGGGGAGGTGAGTGCTTGAAGGTATATCTTTAGATCTTGCAATCGAATCTTTTTGTTTCTTGTTTTAGGACTAGTTTAGTTTATAAAAGAAAACTATAAAAAAATGTAATTGATTTTGTCTCATACGCTTCATCTTTTTAATATCTTTCGTGAGTATGATGGAAAGGAAAATTGTGCCAAAGTGTTAGAAGAAGAATGCATTAAAATGTTTGGCACTAAATCTTTGAATGATGAGCATGATTGCAATGTTGTTAGTATGAATTCTTTGAATATCCATGATGCTAATGATATGCAAAGCCACAAGCTTGGGGAAGCTATGTTTGAAAAGATGATATTTTTTGTCCCCCAAGCTTTGATGAGCAAATTTATTATGATGAAAGCATGCCTCCTATTTATGATGATTATTGTGATGACACGTATGCTATAAAGAATAAAGATAACCATGAATCTTGTCATCATGATTTTAATTTTCAATTGGATTATGCCTCACATGATAGTTATTTTGTTGAGTTTGCTCCCACTATTATTCATGAGAAGAAATTTGCTTATGTGGAGAGTAGTAAAATTTCTATGCAAGTAGATCATGAAAAGAATGCTTTAGGTGCTGGTTATATTGTTGAATTCATTCATGATGCTACTGAAAATTATTATGAGGGAGGAATATATACTTGTAGGAATTGCAATAATATCAAGTTTCCTCTCTATGTGCTTAAAGTTTTGACGTTATGCTTGTTTTGCCTTCCTATGCTAGTTGATTATTGTTCCCATAAGTTGTTTGCTCACAAAATCCCTATGCATAGGAAGTGGGTTAGACTTAAATGTGCTAGTCATATTCTTCATGATGCTCTCTTTATGTTTCAATCCTTATGTTTTATGTGAGCATCATTGAAATCATCATGCCTAGCTAGGGGCGTTAAACGATAGCGCTTGTTGGGAGGCAACCCAATTTTATTTTAGTTTCTTGCTCTTTGGTTCTGTTTAGGAATAAATAATACATCTAGCCTCTGGTTAGATGTGGTTTTATGTTTTAATTAGTGTTTGTTCCAAGTTAAACATATAGGATCTTCTTGGATGATAGTTATTTGATCTTGCTGAAAATTCCAGAGACTTTCTGTTCACGAAAACAATTGTTAAAAATCACCAGAACGTGATAAAATATTGATTCCAATTGCAGCAGATCAATAAACAAATTGTTTAGGTCGTCCTAGTTTGGCTGAATTTTTGGAGTTCCAGAAGTTTGCGTTAGTTACAGATTACTACAGACTGTTCTGTTTTTGACAGATTCTGTTTTTCGTGTGTTGTTTGCTTATTTTGATGAATCTATGGCTAGTAAAATAGTTTATAAACCATAGAGAAGTTGGAATAAAGTAGGTTTAACACCAATATAAATAAAAAATGAGATCATTACAGTACCTTGAAGTGGTGTTTTGTTTTCTTTCGCTAACGGAGCTCATGAGTTTTCTGTTGAGTTTTGTGTTGTGAAGTTTTCAAGTTTTGGGTAAAGATTCGATAGACTATGGAATAAGGAGTGGCAAGAGCCTAATCTTGGGGATGCCCAAGGCACCCCAAGGTAATATTCAAGGATGACCAAGAGCCTAAGCTTGGGGATGCCCTGGAAGGCATCCCCTCTTTCGTCTTCGTTCATCGGTAACTTTACTTGGAGCTATATTTTTATTCACCACATGATATGTGTTTTGCTTGGAGCGTCATTTTATTTTCTTTTGTTTTGCTTGCTGCTTGAATAAAATACCAAGATCTGAAATTCTTAAATGTTAGAGAGTCTTCACATAGTTGCATAATTATTCAACTACTCATTGATCTTCACTTATATCTTTTGGAGTAGTTTGTCATTTGCTCTAGTACTTCACTTATATCTTTTAGAGCATGACGATAGTTTTATTTTGAAGAAATAGATGAACTCTCATGCTTCACTTATATTATTTTGAGAGTCTTTAGAACAGCATGGTAATTTGCTTGGGTTATGAATTTAGTCCTGATATGATGGGCATCCAAGAGAGATATAATAAAAAACTTTCATATAAGTGCATTGAATACTATGAGAAGTTTGATTCTTTATGATTGTTTTGAGATATGAAGATGGTGATATTAGAGTCATGCTAGTGGAGTAGTTGTGAATTTGAGAGATACTTATGTTAAAGTTTGTGATTCCCGTAGCATGCACGTATGGTGAACCGTTATGTGATGAAGTCGGAGCATGATTTATTTATTGATTGTCTTCCTTATGAGTGGCGGTCGGGGACGAGCGATGGTCTTTTCCTACCAATCTATCCCCTAGAAGCATGCGTGTAGTACTTCGTTTCAATAACTAATATATTTTTGCAATAAGTATGTGAGTTATGACTAATGTTGAGTCCATGGATTATACGCACTCTCCCCCTTCCACCATTGCTAGCCTCTCTAATACCGCGCACCTTTCGCCGGTATCATACACCCACCATATACCTTCCTCAAAACAGCCACCATACCTACCTATTATGGCATTTCCATAGCCATTCCGAGATATATTGCGATGGAACTTACCACCGTTCCATTTATTATGATACGCTCCATCATTGTCATATTGCTTTGCATGATCATGTAGTTGACATTGTCTTTGTGGCAAAGCCACCGTTCATAATTCTTTCATACATGTCACTCATGAGTCATTGCACATCCCGGTACACCGCCGGAGGCATTCATATAGAGTCATATCTTGTTCTAAGTATTGAGTTGTAATTCTTGAGTTGTAAGTAAATAAAAGTGTGATGATCATCATTATTAGAGAATTGTCCCAAGTGAGGAAAGGATGATGGAGACTATGATTCCCCCACAAGTCGGGATGAGACTCCGGACGAAAATAAATAAATAAAAGAGGCCAAAGAAGCCCAAATAAAAAAAAGAGAAAAAGAGGCCATAAAAAAGAGAAGGCCCAAAAAAAACAAAAAAAAAGAGAGAAAAAGAGAGAAGGGGCAATGCTACTATCCTTTTACCACACTTGTGCTTCAAAGTAGCACCATGATCTTCATGATAGAGAGTCTCCTATGTTGTCACTTTCATATACTAGTGGGAATTTTACATTATAGAACTTGGCTTGTATATTTCAATGATGGGCTTCCTCAAAATGCCCTAGGTCTTCGTGAGCAAGCGAGTTGGATGCACACCCACTTAGTCTCTTTTGTTGAGCTTTCATACACTTATAGCTCTAGTGCACCCGTTGCATGGCAATCCCTACTCACTCACATTGATATCTATTGATGGGCATCTCCATAGCCCGTTGATACGCCTAGTTGCTGTGAGACTATCTTCTCCTTTTTGTCTTCTCCACAACCACCATTCTATTCCACCTATAGTGCTATGTCCGTGGCTCACGCTCATGTATTGCGTGAAAATTGAAAAGGTTTGAGAACATCAAAAGTATGAAACAATTGCTTGGCTTGTCATCGGGGTTGTGCATGATTTAAATATTTTGTGTGATGAAGATAGAGCATAGCCAGACTATATGATTTTGTAGGGATAGCTTACTTTGGCCATGTTATTTTGAGAAGACATGATTGCTTTGTTAGTATGCTTGAAGTATTATTGTTTTCATGTCAATATTAAACTTTTATCTTGAATCTTATGGATCTGAACATTCATGCCACAATAAAGAAGATTACATTGATAAATATGTTAGGTAGCATTCCACATCAAAAATTCTGTTTTTATCATTTACCTACTCGAGGACGAGCAGGAATTAAGCTTGGGGATGCTGATACGTCTCCAACGTATCTATAATTTTTGATTGTTCCATGCTATTATATTATCTGTTTTGGATGTTTATGAGCTTTATTAAACACTTTTATATTATTTTGGGGACTAACCTATTAACCCAGAGCCGAGTGCCAGTTTCTGTTTTTTCCCTTGATTCAGTGTTTCACAGAAAAGGAATATCAAACGGAGTCCAAACGGAATGAAACCTTCGGGAGAGTTATTTTTGGAACGGAAGCAATCCAGAAGACTTGAAGTGTACGTAAGGGAAGCAACGAGGAAGGCACGAGGCAGGGGGGAGCCCACCCCCTGGGCGCGCCCTCCACCCTCGTGGGCCCCTCGTGGCTCCCCTGACGTATTTCTTCCTCCTATATATACCAATATACCCTAAAACCATCAGGGAACAGAATAGATCAGGAGTTCCGCTGTCGCAAGCCTCTGTAGCCACCAAAAACCAATCGAGACCCTGTTCCGGCACCCTGCCAGAGGGGGGTAACCCTCACCGGTGGCCATCTTCATCATCCCGGCGCTCTCCATGACGAGGAGGGAGTAGTTCACCCTCGGGGCTGAGGGTATGTACCATTAGCTATGTGTTTGATCTCTCTCTCGTGTTCTTGAGGTGGCACGATCTTGATGTATCGCGAGCTTTGCTATTATAGTTGGATCTTATGATGTTTCTCCCCCTCTACTCTCTTGTAATGGATTGAGTTTTCCCTTTGAAGTTATCTTATCGGATTGAGTCTTCAATGATTTGAGAACACTTGATGTATGTCTTGCGTGGGATAACCATGGTGACAATGGGTTATTCTATTGATTCACTTGATGTATGTTTTGGTGATCAACTTGCGGGTTCCGCCCATGAACCTATGCATAGGGGTTGGCACATGTTTTCGTCTTGACTCTCCGGTAGAAACTTTGGGGCACTCTTTGAGGTTCTATGTGTTGGTTGAATAGATGAATCTGAGATTGTGTGATGCATATCGTATAATCATACCCACGGATACTTGAGGTGACATTGGAGTATCTAGGTGACATTAGGGTTTTGGTTGATGTATGTCTTAAGGTGTTATTTTACTACAAACTCTAGGGCTGTTTGTGACACTTATAGGAATAGCCCAATGGATTGATCGGAAAGAATAACTTTGAGGTGGTTTCGTACCCTATCATAATCTCTTCGTTTGTTCTCCGCTATTAGTGACTTTGGAGTGACTCTTTGTTGCATGTTGAGGGATAGTTATATGATTCAATTATGTTATTATTGTTGAGAGAACTTGCACTAGTGAAAGTATGAACCCTAGGCCTTGTTTCCTATCATTGTAATACCGTTTACGCTCACTTTTATCATTAGTTACTTTTCTGTTTTTATACTTTCAGATTACAAAAACCTATATCTACCATCCATATTGCACTTGTATCACCATCTCTTCGCCGAACTAGTGCACCTATACAATTTACCATTGTATTGGGTGTGTTGGGGACACAAGAGACTCTTTGTTATTTGGTTGCAGGGTTGTTTGAGAGAGACCATCTTCAACCTACGCCTCCCATGGGTTGATAAATCTTAGGTCATCCACTTGAGGGAAATTTGCTACTGTCCTACAAACCTCTGCGCTTGGAGGCCCAACAACGTCTACAAGAAGAAGGTTGCGTAGTAGACATCATATCCCCAGCCCACCAGGGTTCAAGTCCTGGTGCTCGCACTATTTCTGGATTTATTTCAGGATTTCCGGCGATGCGCTTTCAGTGGGAGGAAACGTTCCCGTTGATGACGAGACGCCTACGGTGATTTCGTAAATCTCAAGATGATATGCCGGCTCAGTCTCTCGAAGGTGCTCATAGGGGTATGTAGGGTGTGCATGTATACGTTCATAGGGGTGAGTGTATGCATGTATGTATGAGCGCTTGCGTCTGTACTGTGTTAAAAAAACTACCTTTGCAGTGCGTATCCTACCAAAACATATAAATAAGCTACCTGCGTACCGTGGTCTGAATCTGATGCTTGTGATGTAAATAAGCTACCTGTCGTACCGTGGTCTGAATCTGATGCTTGTGATGTAAATAAGCTAACTGCATACCTTGGTGTGAGGAAATCATGATATATTATAGGGAGTGCCTAGAATCCATTTAGATGAGATATAATTTGGTCTCATTCATCTTGAAAATAAAAACGGATACAACCCACGTTAGCACACACGCATCTTATAGCATCACATTCAATGGCTATAAAAGATGAATGAAACTAAATTATATCTCATCTAGATGAGTTCTAGCAAAACTCCTTTCGCTAGCATGTCATCAAACAGACTCAAAGCCTCTCGAACGTTTCCACTCCTAACCAACCAGTACGCCAGATGCGCTACGGGCTCCGTAGGGTAGCCATCGTCGATGTGCCTGACCAGATTGGCAGCCTTGGGTCTCCTCCCAGACCTAAAGAGGCAATCGGCCAGTGTGTTGTATGGGATTGCGTCTGGGGCAATCTCCCCAGCATCGACGTCGGAGAACAAGAACCCGAGCTTGCCCTCCTTTCCAGCGTCGTAGAACTCGTGGATCAGAATGTTAGAGCATCTTCAGCCGTTGGCCCCCCAGGCTGCTTGAAAAATCGCCGTCTGGGGACGAACCGGCGGTAAAATCGGCCGGGGGTGATGGGGTTCCCAGCCGATGCCCCAGGGTCGGCCCCAGGCGCCTGCTTTTTTTTTTTGAACATTTATTTGAGTAAAATTCGGCGAACGGGACAAATATTCGACGAAACAGTGCATTACTTCGGCGGACTGAAATAGTTTTTTAATAGATAAAAACTTAAAAAAATAAACGTGACTACAGGACGAATAAGGCGCTGAGAGAGGGGAAGTCGCTGCCAACGCCGCCGCCGCCGTTGTCCTCGTCGTCCTTCTCCTCCTTCACGCGGCCGCCCCTGCTGGACCCCTTCCCGGCGTCGCCCTGGCGGACCGGTGGTGGCGGCGCGTCATCGTCGCTGTCGTCGAGGACGACGACGCCTCCCTCGTCCCGGCCACGGCGCCGAGCGGCGAACAGCTCGTAGGCGAGGCACTGGCGCTCCAGCTCTGTCCGCGCCCAGTCGTCACGCGCCCACTTCAAGGCCGCCGCATCGTCGAGCTCCTCCTTAACGCCGCCGGCGAGCCCTGGCTCCGTCTTCACGACGGCGAGCCCCGGCTCCGTCTTCACGGCGGCGATCCCCGGCTCCATCTTTGGTTTGACATAGCGCAGAGGAGCTGAGGAGGAGGCACGCCCGCCGCCCTCGTTGATGACGATGTCGGCGCTGCGGGTGTGCCGGCCGAGCGGCGTCTCCGCTGCGGGCTCGGCCTTGACGCCGAACACCGCCGGCGAGCTGGTGGAGTGGGAAGAGGAGCGGGATGAGGAGTGAGAGGAGGAAGACGAGGAGGATCCGAACCTCCTGGGCATCCATTGCCCGGCACTCCGGCGGGGGACCGGGGCGGCGGCCGCGGCAAGTATGCCAATGACGGGTCATTGCCGCCCTCGATATACTGGAGTACCTCGTGGAGCATGCGTCTGGGGGCGCCCCACCATAGGCGGCGCCACTCGCTGTTCTTTACGCCCCCCACCACCGGCGCCCCGTTGGTGGACGCTAGCCGCTGCGCCTGCCGGTGCTGTAAGTACGCCGCCCACGACGCGTGGTTGTCGGCGGCGTACTGCGGGAGGGCGCGCTGCTCCTCCGTGAGCGACGCCCGCACGCGGTCGACCTCGGCGGCGAAGAGGTCGGGGCGCGCGTCGACGTCGGGCACCGGGGGAATGGGGACTCCACCGGCGCTGAGTCTCCACCCCGTCGGCCCGGCGCGCATGTCCGGTGGCGCCGGGATGTTCGCCTCGAAGAAGAGGTAGGCCTCCCACGCGTGCAGCGAGCGGCGGCCGAAGCCGTTAGCCGCCGCCCCATCGCCGGGGAACCGCTGGCCATCGGATGGGCTTGGGGAGCGAGGGGAGGGGAGGAACGTCGGCGGCGGCTACGCACAGGGAGAGAGGCAGAGCTCGGCGGCGGCTGTGGGCGGGTGTGGCCAGAGGCGAGGGGAGGCCTTGCTTTTATAGCCGCGCGCCGTGTGTACGCGTGGCGGGAGGGGAGGCGTCGCCGCGCCGCCCGTGAGGAATTAATGGCAAGGCTGACCGGCGGCAGCCTTGCCATTGATATTCCCCGCGGAAAACTGAGGTGTTGTGAGGACGACGAGGTGAGTGTCGCTGACTCAGCGGGCCCGCAGCTTTTTCGCGCCAAAATCGCTCGCCCAGGCGCCCCAGCACGCCGGGTTCGGCGTGGGTCCGCCGGCGCCAGTTTCGGCTCAAACCAGAAAAAACAGGCTTCTGGGGACGCTACTGGGCCGATTTTTGAGCACCGGCGCGGAAAACTGTTGGGGGCGCGGCTGGAGATGGTCTTATAGGTCATGTTGTCCGCCACAAACCTGTTGCAGCTGAACACGAGCTTGGCAAGCTGGCACAGGGATGAGATCAGAATATTTTATGTCTGCGCATTGGGTGTTATGGGCTTCTTGAGCAGATCCGTGAGCAGCCTGATGACACGCAGCCACTTCATCTTCTTGGAGAAATGATCCATGACTGTGTTGTAGGCCACCCACGTATCTAGATCCTTTGCGGCATAGTCCAGCAGTATGTTGAGGCCGACACGGTCAGCTGAAGCCCCTTGGCGACCATGATCTCCAGCTGCCAGAATGCGTCCTTGATGTTTCCAGACCGGCAGAGCCCAGCAATGTAGGTGCTGTAGGTCACCGCGTCCGGCACCCACAAGTTCCAAACACTATCATCGATAACCCTCTGCACGGCATGGAAATCCTCGACCGTGCTGTGTACTTAACTTCATACATACTGCAGTCATCAGTACCATTTTTAGTTTTACAATAGAATGAGAAAGCAACCGACAGAAATGGCATATTCGTCAAAAATACAGGTGACTTCTTGGACTGGCAGTCATCAACGACCTCATTAGCTTCCTCGAGCACAGCATCAATTTCTGCCTCTTCGCCGTCACCAGCCTCATCCAACAGGATCTCGGCTCAACCAACAGAGAGATTCAACAGAACAAATCTCCAGTAGCAGGACTGATCCTTTGCTAATAAAGCCAAGTCTCGCCGCTGCTCAGCAGGATGGTATTTGATTTGATTATGCACGGCATACACGATCATGCATAAACAACATATGCCATCACATGCTTAATAAAAGGATCTCAGAGAGCATAGATTTGATAGTCAGGGCCAAGAGCTTCAGATTTGACATCTTTCTCTTTTTTTTAATGGCAACAACACCAAAAGTAGTACATGGTCGACTTACTTTCGTCAGTCACAATCGACTGCAACTCTGCAGGGACATTTGCAATCAGAAGTAGGTCAGGCTTGCTTCTAGCTCTGGCTGCTAGCTCATGCGCCAGCCGGTTCCCTTTCCTGTTGATTCCCATGATTGCATATTGCGAGAAGGCGGACAGAGTAGCTCTAATATCTGAAATGATTGGGTAGCAACGACCTGACTGGTTCTCTACTCCGGGCTGCAGTTCTCTGACGACAGACGCACAATCCAACTCCAAAGTAACGGGGCCATGGTGCAGTCTGGACAGAGCTTTCAGACCAATCAAAGCAGCTTGGCTCTCAGCTTCTTCTACCGATCGGCACAGACTGATCATGTGCAGACTGGCCGAGAAGAACACCTTCCCGAGATGGTTGCGTGCGACAGCTCCTGCCCAGCACTGTCCCGAGTCAGGTGAGAATGCAGCATCGGTATTTAGCTTGACCACTCCAGCTACCCCGGCCTCTGCATCAGAACGATGCATACGGCCACATTTATAAAAAAATAAAGCAGTTCAACAAGGTCTTGTTGTCTGAAAACAAATAAAAGACTTCTAGAGAGCAACTTTTTCTGTCCCGAGTCAGGCCTCTGATTTCATCATCGCATTTGAGCAGAGAGTTAACGGATCCCAAGATGGATTCTTTCCCTTTCCCATGCACTACGTCGTTCGTCAAATGCCATGCGCGCCACAACAGCAGAAGAATTTTTACTCTTGACTTCAACAGAGCATGTGTCCAAGAGAATAAGCAGCCAGTCATCACTTGTTTTCTGAAAAGCTTCTTCGTCCGGTAGAATAGATGCCATTTCTCTCTCAGAGCAAACCTAAGTGCTCTGCTCTTAGTAGTACATGTCACCACAGCATGGTACTCGTCCTGGTCCTCATTCCCACATATCTCACATGTGCTATCATGCGCAATGGTTCTCCTGAATGTATTGTGTTTGGTGGCAAGTGGGTTCGTCACCACTCTCCGTCCGAAGATTTTAATCTTCTCCGGCATCTTAACCTTCCAGATCACATCCCAAAATGCTGCGGTCTCCCACGTCACTTGATGAGCTAGATAATTCTTCGCCATCCTTCCTACGTTGAGCAGCCGCAAGTTTGTGTTAGATTTAATTTTGTTACAAATTTATGTTTAGATTATTTTCCATACACTGTCACGTTAGATTTGTTTCAGCTAGAGTCCTAGTCACGTAAGAGTGGTTTGCATGTATCCTGATTGTACTCCATGCAAACTGCATGGGCCAGACGCGTGCTATGTTCACGCTGCGGCCAGGTCGTATTTGTTAGCATTTGTACCGAGTCATCCGGCGCCTTCCATTGTACGTGGGATGGCACGCACTCTAAGTGGATCGTGGCGGAATTAGCGCCATTAGTCGATGGAATAAAAGAGAAAGAGGCAGAAAAGACGCAACTGATTACGCGTCGCAAAATCTCTCTCTCAGGTGACTGCGTTTCCTCTCTGTTGCCTCCCACCTCTCGTGCGTGTGTTGTGTTCTTGAGAGAAAATTCAGAGAGAGAGAGCGACTAGATCACAGCCTTAAAACCAACAGTTTGGATGTGCTCCGTACCGAAAAGACTCCACTTTTCTCTGGGTGCTAAGCAACACAATCATCAATATCGAGAGATTGTATTTTAATTTTGCATATCTCCAATGCAACAAAGGGATGGAAAATCTGATTGATGAGCTGTGTGTTCCACTCCTTTGCCTCCGGGAGAATTAACTGATTTACCCATCTCAGCCGTGATCCCCTCATAAAATTTGATATCTTGCCACTGCTTCGCAAGTGCTTCTGCTTCTCGAAGAGACATCCTTTCCTTAATAGCTATATATAGCAGCCACACCATTATTACCAGGAGACAGATCACTTCCTTCACTTGTCAAATGGAGCCTATTGTTCAACCAAAGCATTAGTACCAGGAGACAGATCACTTCCTTCACTTGTCAAATTTAAGTATCTACTGTATTTGGTAAGCACGTCACCATAAACATACAAAAATCCTGTACTCCTCTACCACTGGACAGGTTGAACAAAAACAGTGGAGTCAGTAATCACATTACCAAACAATATGTTAGCTCATGAGCAAACTAATCAGCAGTAATAAGTAGCAGAATCAAAAATCCTGTTGGCTTATTTGGCATCACTAAGTAGAACAGGTACGCGAGCATTGGTAACGGTAGCTCGAACCGGACGCTCAGATTGCAATTGGCGGCTGACAGAGAGCGTACCCGAAGCGCCCGGCCTTCTTCTTGCTGCCCCCGCCGCGGGAGATGCTGGCCAAGTGGCCGTCGCTGTGGGCAGAGGCGGACCCGCGAGGACCCGGCGTCGTCGGCGTTCTGGATGAGGTCCTCCAGCAGCATCCCGCCGGCCCGGATCCCGGGCGATGGGGTGGGAGGGAGGCATTGGCGCGCTAGGGTTTGGGATGCCGCGCCGGGGCCGAGGTGGGGGGGTTTGGTCTTTGGCCGGTGTGTGTTCAGTTGCGCCGACGGAGAGTGGGCGGTGGAGGAGTGGAGGCGGCGGTACTCTGGTTTGGCTGCTGGTGCGGGAGTGGAAGCGAGAAAGAGGCTGTGCTGGCTGATGAGTGGGACCCGCACGCCGGCGAAATGGCTTTCCTCCATTTTTGTTACCAACACATGTCCTCGGCCGCCTGGATGCATTCTGTTTCTGCTCTACATTTCGGATGGTACGTGATCGGTTTAAGAATTAGAGTAGAAAATATTCATGTGTCCAAAAACCGTAATAAGAAAAATTTATCTAGCGAAAAATAAAATTGCTTTAATTACCATATACTTCCTCCGTTCATAGATGTAAGATGTTTTAAAAAAAAAGATCCGATTCGGATATATATAGACGACTTTAGTGTGTTTGTTCACTCATTTCGTCTCTCATGTCACAAACATCCAAAACATCTTACATTTATTGTCCATTTAAAATATCTAGAAAGACAAATATTTAGGAACAGAGGAAGTATTAATAATGTAAAAAATATGTCCGTGCACATCAAAAACAATGTTCACTAGGGGTTGGGGCGCCACGAGGTGGCGCCTCTTAAGAGAAAGCTTGGCGGTGCCAAGTTGGCAGCCGCCCATTCTAGTTGCTTTTCTGCAATCTTGGTAGCACATGGACATGGCATGTTAGTAAGAAGTTGCACCACAAATTTCAAAAGAACTAAATAAATGACTCATATACAAGGACATTAGGGCATCCCCAATGTGGATCACCAAACAGATACCACCAACACGTTCACGGACATCCGTCCAGCGTTGTCATTCAACACAATTCACCAAAGTGGACGCAAAAAGTGAGACACCGAGCATTATAAAAACCAAATAAAAAAGTTAAATAATTCCGTTCGAATCATGGTCGATGACCCAGCCACCGACATGACTTTTTTGCATCGTCATTGTGCTGCTTGTGTGCCTCGTCATCCTCAGCTTCAATCTCCTTAAGGAGCCACTAATGCTGCGTGGAGATAAGTCGGCCGCTGCATGTGACGAAGATGGTGCAGGGATGGAGGCGGCGCGGGGCACAGCCGTTGCAGCCCTCTTCTGCCACTTCACAGATGCAGGGGAGAACTACTTTTGACAACCTACCAGCCAAGAAAAACTATGTTTAGCAGAATTAAAGTGCGCATAGGTACTATCTCACCTCATAACAGCAATATGCATGATACTCTGATTAAACAGAGTCCACAAAATCCAGTACGCTTCTTCATCATTTAAATGGTGTGATGCAAGTTGGCGCAACATCTCTTCAGTCAATCTTTCAATAGAATGCTGACCTCTCAATGCTTCAACCACATTGAACCAAAACCGAGACTGAGGAACATGCTTGATCATGTCCGGAATTACCATCTTACAGTCTGGTGCTACACATCTTTGTAAGTGATTACGGATCATAGGGATCAATTCAGCAACTAAAATGCCTGAAAAGACCAATGCATCTTATCATACATACAAAGAATGAAAGAAATGATTTGATGCCTAAACAGAGAGTACAAATCTTATGAACTATAAATTGTTATGGACCAGGTAATTGCTATGCTAGCTATCAAGAGATCCCACTCAATGCCCGAATCTAGTCAAACTTGCAGAGGTGGGGAGTGCGGACAACAGCGCAGAAATAACACTCAAGTATCAACAGCGGATTAGTGTCAAATACATGAAAGCAACCAAATGATTGATGTGCTGGTTATCATATCCATACCAAAAGGATTACAAAGGGGGGAAGGAAACTGCTACGTCACCCAAGCTATAGTAGCAGATAATACAAAAGGAAAATCAGCATAAAGGGTTGAATGTACTGCAATTATTGTATCCTACCGAACATAACTACAGCACGATATCATACTGCACCAACTAGAATCGGGCACACAGTTTCTTAATTGATTTTGCCATTCGTGAATGTATATTTCAGAACAAGCAAGTCAACAGCACACATAAACTTGTATTCTGAGATATTAAAACTTACCAGTAGATCCACGACGGCTAACACAGGATAACACTTCACCCACAAAGAGCAACACAGAACTTAGTGCATCCTGTTCATTAAACTCTTTGTTAGCATACGACTCGATAGCTGCTTCTTCCGCTCGAACAAGAAGTTGGCTGACAACACTCTTGAAGAATGACCTTGTTTTATGTTAAGGACTTAAAATCCAAGTGGTAAATATTGTGTAAATAATGGGGAAAATAATTAAGTGAGCAATCTCCACCCTCTCCCTACCAAACCCACTGTTTAAAATTGCGGCCCACTCACACCACAACAGGCCACAAAGATGTATTATATTCTGAGTAATTTGGGATGGAAGATATACTGTACAGAAAAAGGATACGACGCTGTAAGCGCAGATGAGGCTCCCATTCTTGCTTTATCTGGAACAGATGCAAGTAGTTGTGCAAGCCTTGAGATGAAAGTTGTTCTATCTGGGTTGAGAACGCCATCATTATGCTTATTGAGAAACATAAACTCTGAAACAATCTGGCCCACCCCCTTATTCTCAAGCAAGCATAATATTAATAGCCTACAGCGAAGGAAAGAACATAAAATTATTAATAACAAGAAAAAATAACTAACGGTAATGCATCAGAGTATGAGCTGATGGAGTAGACGCCTACATGGGTAGTCAAAGAGATTTTGAGTGGCCTCGGTTTCTACTATTAAATTATTTTCTTTGCTTAAAATGATAAGAAATACCATAGGAACAAATTGTTGAATTGTGCAAATCAATTGCTCCTCATAATGCTATGTTGCTTCTATGCCAGATGTTCCATAATGCGAGCACCCTTTCCACATATGTGTTAATTCTTTTTTTGACGAAACACCCGCGGAGCAGCTTTTCTTTTCAATTATAGGAAGAAGGGTGTTACAGGTATTGTGGCCTGCACAAGTGCCAGGCCGAGAATAAGAACAAAGCCAACATCAGGCATCACAACAACTATACGTCAGTGCCCAAGTCAGTCCGGCTCACGTGGTCTATCTAGAATCTGCTGAATTCTGTGACGCCCAGCCTGGTTCCATAGCATAAACTCATCCATCATCGAGTTGAACACTCCGTTAACAGTGGACACCTTGTTTTGGAAAATCCGAGCATTCCTCTCGCGCCAAGTGAACCACCAGACGGCCACCGCAAGACCACTCCAGCCCCTTGAGTTGGGCAGATTAATGCTGACCACGTTGGACTCCCACCATTCAGCAAGGCTGGAGATTGCCCCTGTCGGTGCAAGTGTTGTGGGAAGGTTGCAGTGGTTCAGCATCAGACTCCATAGTGCTTGGGTAAAGGAGCAGCATGCCAGGAGGTGATCGGCACACTCGTATATGCGTTAATTCCACTAAATCATTCAATAGCTTTCAGCCTTTCACCAACAATCCAGAAAAGGCTAACTAAATATATTGTGAGGTTGTATCAACTACTTCCGCCTTTCTTCTTTATTTTTCAATGCTGGACATCAATAGTCTCCAACACACATCTGTGACCATTGTTTTTCCAATTATTGCTAGCAAAATTAACCAATATCAATATAACATGCTTCTGATGAAAAAATCTAACGGAATATTTTTCATCTCACAAGTCCAAATACTTTATGTCCATCTGTAGTTGCACTGGTTCCGAAATGACAAGTAGAAGAGTATCAAGTGATCTGCATCTGCATACTCATTATTTTCGTTATATTGTACTATCTCCTGTTTCTTCAGCAACCATCAGTGATGGTTATCAGAAAATGTGTCCACGTTGCTTCTGCTACTGCTAGATAAATAAGATACCCAGAAGTACGTGCTAGGATCTGCACAAAAATCCACATGCTTAATTGTTTGGCACCACGTGGCTCAACGATAGCATGCAGTGAAAAAATAACCTATCAGGGGAAAAGGGCGTGACACTAGTTAAGACTTGCACAGTTCAAGTGTTGAACTGTCATACAAGATTTGTGTGTGCTAAAAATATAAGTTTTGGGGGTTGTCAATTGCCTAAGAAACAAGAGACTTAATTGATTCGAGATCGAAAAAGTTGAACTGACACAAAGACTCAAGTGTGATGGCATAGCCTAAGTAGAGGGCTGCTTAAGAATAATTTCATGGAAGTGAGACACAGCAGCTTTCAGAGGATGCATCAAATAGAAAAAATGGTATTGTTTACATGCTTCTGTTTAGACGTGACACTTGCCAAAGGAACTTAACATATCTTGCTTCAAGTTAATAGCAACTACAACTTCACAATAAGTCAACCAAAACACAAGCTATTTTCAGAGAACTTGATGCAACAGTTGTGTGTGCACCTCCGTTCCATGTACTAGTTGTGACTGTCACCCATTGGTCTATGAAGTGTCTTGCCTTACAAGGGGAAGTTTGAGCACGCATTCTGAATCAATCAATCTGGACGACGGTCGTATCACATCGTCCGGCGAGACTCCACCACCGAGTCTGAAAACTCAGGCCCGAGCCCAGCCCAAGCCTGAAAAAGCCCTACACGCCCTGGTCAGCCCGGCCCGACTACGACTAAATTCCCGTTTTCCGCAAGCCCGAGCCCAGCCCGATCTGCCCGTCGGGCTCAATTTTCAGGCCTGGGATTTTCGGGCCGAGTAGGGTCAGGCCGTCCGGGCCGGGCTGCCCACGGCCAGGTATGGCTGGACAATCTTCTCATATATCACATCGCATCGCCACTGCCACCGCTCGCCCTCACAACATCACTCGTCCCACACGCGGCAGCACCAAGCAGCCTTTATCGCAGTTCATGTCTCGCTCGCAGTCGCCACTGCCCACCCTCGTAGCATCACTCGTCTCGCAAGAAACAACACCGAGCAACCTTGTTGCAGCTCATGTCCCGCTCGCAGCTGCAACCGCCCGCCCTCACTGCATGACTCGCCCCGCACGCAACATCAACGAGCAGCTTTGTCACAGCTCATGCCCGGGTGTAGAAGTCGTTGCTTGCCTTAGCAGCATCATTCGTCTTGCACGCGACAACCCTGGACATCCTTCTCGCAGCTCATGTCTCACTCGTGGCAGCCGCCGCTCGCCCTTGCAGCATCACTTGTTCCACATACAGTAACACCGGCTTGCTCACAACCATTGGGCGCCCTTGCAACATCTAGTAGCGGCCCTCACTATAGCTTACGGCGGGCTAATTGCAACACCGCCGGCTGGCCGCCGTCGGACACCCTTCCACTAGTTGTTGGCCGCCTTTGCAGCAGTGCACCATTGGCTTGCTCGTAGCCACCATCGGACACCTTCCCTCGCATCAGCGGCGATCACAACACGGTAGGTAGCGGAGCTAGCAGCAGGGCGGGCCGCAGGCCATCCACACCCCACCTAGGGGAATCGTCTCTCAATTCTTACTTGTTACATACATTTTGTTGGCGTAGTCGTACGGATTAAATTGCATCGCCACATAAGCTTATCAATATTTGTTGCATTTCAATCTTTACAAGTATGTTGTATACAATAATTCACTTGTTTCGCGAACCAACCTGTGGTTGGATGGTTAGTGGGACTGTGGTATCCTCAGCCCACCAGGGTTCAAATCCTGGTGCTGCTCGCATTTATTCTTGGATTTATTTTAGGATTTCTAGCAATGCGCATTCAGTGGGAGGAGACGTTCCCGTCGACGACGAGGCGCCTACGGTGACTTCGTAAATCTCAAGATGATATGCCGGCTGAAAAAAAATCACTTGTTTCAAGTCTGAGGTCTGTAATTTTACGAAGGTGCATTGGTTTGTGTTTCAGTTTTAAGTCAACGAATGCAGAACAAACCGAACAAACGGGCTGGTTGGCCTACGAACCTGGATGTCATTATTTTTATTATTATTGGTGTTTATTGTAGTGACATGGAAGTTTATCGTGAAAAAAAAAGGCTGGGTTGCGTACTGAAAAAGAAAATTAAGCTAGTTGGGCAGTCAGACCAACCAGCTGAGTGGACGCCATTGAGTGCGGTAGCATGAATTCGTAATTTTTTTGTGAATAGTCTTTTTGGAGTGGCATGAATTTGTAATTTATGCGTGAATAATAAAATGTTTTTTTGACAAAGAATAATAAACTGTTTAATGTGCACATTATCGCACGAAAAGTTGCCCGTCTGATTTTTCAGGTCGAGCTGGCTGATCCTAGGCTGGGGATCAGCCGGTTGACGTATGGCGACCCCCGGTTTCCTGGAAACTGCCTGGAACATCGATCGATCCATCCCGAGCCCGCCCTGCTGCTCCCGTGAGAACCCGTAATGGAGGTGGAGGGGAAAATATCTGGTATTCGGGTACTCCCGGTGCTTCAAGTTCAAAAACAAATCTTAAATGTTTTCAAAAGTTTCAAAAACAAATGTGAATGTTCGTAAGGAAGTTAACTACAACCCCTACAAATTTCAGGTCCAAACTCGAAATGTACATTGATAAACAAAAATGTAAAATCCAGATATGAATAGTGTCAATGTTGATTTTTTCTTTTTCTTACACTATTCAGGCCAGATTTCACATTTTTGTTTCTTGATATACATTTTGAGTTTGGACCTGAAATTTTTAGGGGTTATAGTTACATTCCTTGCGAACATTCACATTTTTTTCTGATTTTTTTAAAAATATTTCTGAATGTCTTTTTAAACTTGAAGTACCAGGAGTACCCCAAGGATACTTTCCCGAGGTTGGAGTACAACGAACGGTTGGAACATGTGACGTGGCACTGCACCCGTGTCAAGATTCGTGAATACGATCCATGGTGCATGTAGCGTTCGGGACGAGTTGCCATGACACTATGTTATCTTAGAAAAAGGACCAACACGTACACGTGTACGTCGTATGACCAGCTGTCTGTCCGACCGACCGGCTGGCCACCCATCCATCCATGCATCGATCGGCCCCGTTACTCACGTACGTGATGGAGACGGTCGGTCTAATAGAATCACCAACAAGTCCCATACGCGAACTAACTTAGATGGTTACGAAATGACTCTTTTACGGCCGCGCGTGCCAACGCTCGAACGAAATCCGCAGGCAAGTTGTACCATCCCGACAAGCAGTAGCATTAAATGCCAGGATCCACTTCCTTTTGCGTCAGGAGCAGACCTACAGCAATTACAAGTGCGTGCATGCCGCGGTCAACATGCATAATACGTTCTGGTTATTATGGTAATTGCCTAACCTAATCTACATTTGATCGCCCCCCCCCCTTCCCCCCCCCCCGATTTTCGGCGGGGGGAGAGGGGGGGTGGGGGCGCTTGAACTTAATCCTACAACTAATCCTAAGCAATAAAGAATGCGTTGCACACTTTCCATTTTAGCATTAGGGACCCTATCCGAAACCAAGCGTGCCGACGCTCACGCGCGAGATAGCAACGCCCAGATGGTTAAGGGCAGCTCCAATGCACACCTATAAATTTGCTTCGGCTTCCTCTGTGGATAGGCATCAGTTCGTGGAAGAGATGGCGGTCCAATGCTATCCGCATACATTTCAAGCCAGGTTTAAATAAACCGGACGAAAATCATCAAACTCAATAGAATTCATCAAAGTTCAGATGAGTAAATTGCAAGAAACCACTACATTGAAAGTTAGGTTAGCTACTATATATATTTTTGGCAGAAAACACCATGTCTAGTGTAATCTTTTGTCAAATAACACTGATCGAAGGATTATGGTCATTTGAGCACATTAATAACATGTGGGGCTCACTCGTCAGGAGCTGACATCGCCAAAAAAGCCACATAGGCGCGTTGACTGGTCCACTCCTTCTCTCTCTCTCAAACTTTTTTTGCGACAGCGTTGCAGTGTTTGGGCCGGTCGGAGGAGATGCTACACGAACCTGCACATTTGGCGGTGGGACCACCAACAGCTAGATGAACACCACCCCGGCCACGAAGAAGGGGTGCCGGCTGTTTAAGTTGTTGATGGCCGGCACGATGGACTCAAGGCTCACCTTGCTCCCATCGCTGCCATTGGCCTCGGCCGCGAGGGCCGAAAGCGGCCAGACCGCGGGGAGGAGGGGCAGGAGCTCGCCCCGCCAGGATGCCGCCGCATTCCGTGCCAAGATTGGCGCGCCCGGGGATGGGCTTATGGAGGACATGGGACTCGGCGTCCGCGTCGCAGCGGGTCTCCGCGTTGATCTGCGTCCACACCCAAGACTCCGGCAGCGGGTAGGCCTGCACCACCTCTGCCGAGAGAGCGGGTGTGGGAGGCGGCGGGTACTGGCAATGGCGACCAGTGGTGTAGAGTGTGGCGGATGGGACGGCGGTGGCGGGTGACGCGGTGCGCATGGGAAGTAGTGCTGCATGATGAGGAGGAGGCGCAATGTGAGGGACAGCGGCCGGAATGTGGTGACCGTGTGTTGCCTCCCGCCGCCGTCCATGACAGTTGCGACAGAGAGGAGGTGGCACCGGAGGAACGCTGAGGCGTGTGCACACAACTTGTTCGACGTAATGCTCAAGAGAGAGGAGAGCACGCCTATGTGGCTTTTTTGCCAAGTCAGCTCCTGACGAGTGAGCCCCACCTGTCATAAAGTGCTCAAACTTCCCTAATCCGCTGATGCAAAAATATTACGCTAGACATGGTGTTTTCTGCCAAAAATATGTATAGTTGTGTTTTCTGCTAATCTAGCCTTCAATGTGGTGTTTTTTTTTGCAATTTACTCAAGTTCGGATAAAAATAGCATAAATCATCCATACATAGCATGCAAATAAGTGTACTACAACGATCATGTCGTCCCACATATATTATCCCTTGAGCTTCATCCAACAGTGTGTGTGCATAAACGATCGTCCCTCTATCATGTGATACATCACGGCAGCACGTACGGGCTGCAGAATGTATAGAACAATATTGAGTGAATGAATAATCTAATCAACAAGTTGAACAAGAAGAAGCAAAACTTACGATCTCCTTGCTGCCGCGCGCAATGGCCACCTTGCCTCCAGCATATCAACTGCGTGATAAACTTGGCGACGGTTGTCTAAATGGCGTACCATTGATAGGATAACGACTTCACATTGCGATCATGGATGATGTGTATGCCGTAGGGCGCAATGTGCTTTCACGCGTGAAACAAATAATCCACTCTTTGCCAGAAGCTCCCCGTTATGCTCCTGCCTATGAAATCTGCGGATACGTCCAACCGCGCACTGCACAACAACTCATCCTGCATGGTCGAGTACCCAGCCATCCTTTGAACTCTAAAAAAGTGACATGCACTAAAAAATAAGCTCAATGACGTTTGACCGAACACTTGGTCGCTGTGGCGTCCGCCATGGATGTCGACGACAGAGGGGGCAGAGTGTACGTAGTTGTGGTCGGGTCCTGCTGGAAGACCCCATCGTAAAGGGCAAGCGGGCGCGTCAGTGCTGGTTGCGAAAGTCCGGTAATGCATGTGCGACGAACGGAGTGCTACAGCGAAGGCGGCGGAGTAAGAGGTTGCAGATGCAAAGCAAGGGGGAGAAGAGACGGATTGGAAGAAAGTGAGACCAGGAGGGGGGATTTTTGTGGGCCGGGGTGTTAGAGTCCTTCTTGACTGTTGTCTGGACTCCCGCAAAGGCCCCCGCCCAACTCCCAACTTTGCTTCCATTTTGCGGGAAAATATGCGTCCGGATCACTCTTTGGACCAATACAGGCCCGCGTTGGATAGCAAAACACGTCTGGACGTATTCGGGCGGTTTGACGGTGGGCGTTGGAGATGCCCTAATTAGGTTTTTTGTGATGGAACCAGCCTACCAGGGTTTAAGATCTAGAGTTCGTACTAATGCTTGTATTTTTCTGGATTTATTTCAGTCTTTTCGGTGATGTCCATTCAGTGGTGTGTGCCAGCTTATTCTTGTAAAGGTGCTCACAGGGATATGGTGTGCATGTATGCGTCATAGAGATAAACGTATGTGTATGTATGAGTGTCTGCGTATGTATAAGTGTATGCGTCTGTACTGTATTAAAAAACCTGATAAGTGTCACTTATGTGGCACGGACACACGACAACTCCGAACTTTTTTATTACAAGTATAGTGCTACAAGGATGTCAGCTTTCTTGTTGGATGGCAAGTTGCCAAGTACACAAAAGCTCCCCCTCGGTCTCCTCCCGCTGCGCAGTCCATTACCTGCTGTCCTGATGCAGGCTGCAGGCTACTTACCTTCTCCCCTCAATCGAGCCACCGACCACTCTGCTCGCCTCTCGCCCTGGTTCCATCGCCGCTTACCTTCTCCCCTCGATTGAGCCACCGACCACTGCACGCCTCTCTCCCTCGCTCGCTCGCCTCTCGCCCCTATTTCATCGCCTCTTGTTCTCGGCGCGATGGGCGCTTCCATGCCCAAGCTCTGGCCTGCAGCGCTCGTCGGCGCCTTGCTCATGGGTGCGGGCGGGCAGGCGCAGGTGCAGTACTGCAACTCGCCCTGTCCGGACTGTGGCCCGTGCGTGCAGGCTCAGTGCCCCGCCATCCCTACGTGTCCGGCGTTGGCGCCAACAGTGGAGCTTAGTTGGGGCCGGGGGGGGGGGGGGCATGCCCCCCGGCCTCACTGCAAAACCTGAAGAAAATTTTGGGGGGCTGTTTACATTAGATTTTTTTAAGCTTTTGGCCCCCCCAAACAACCATATTTGCTCCCCCTGAACATCCTGTCTAGCTCCGCCACTGCTCGACGCCGTGCACCATGATCACCAACTCCAACTCCAACTCCAACTCCCACTCCAACAGCGATGGTGGCCAGTCTGGAGGGATCGGCGTCGGCCTCGCCTTCGTCAAGGGAGCAGGCCCCAACAGCACGGACGGCGCGGCGACCGGTGGTGGCGGTGGCACGACGCAGACATGCTGCTCCTGCTCCTGCGATGCACCGGTGTGCCCCAAACTCACCAGCACCACCGGGCCCTGCAACGCGAACGGGACAACCACTCTGGCGAGCTCGGCATCCACGGGCGGCCAGCACAAGGGGCTCTCCAGCGGCCAGATCGGCGACATCGTTGGAGACGTCCTAGGTGCCGTCGCCATCTTCGTCATGGTCTGGAAGTATTCATGTCTTAATATATGAATGTCAAATGATAGACTATTGCTTTGAATCACTGGTGTCTTAATATTCATGCCATGATTAGATTATATGAACAATATTATGCTAGGTAGCATTCCTCATCAAAAATTATCTTTTTTAATGTTTACCTACTCGAGGACGAGCAGGAACTAAGCTTGGGGATGCTGATACGTCTCCGTCGTATCTATGATTTTTGATTGTTTCATGCCAATATTCTACAACTTTCATATACTTTTGGCAACTTTTTATATTATTTTTGGGACTAACAATTGATCCAGTGCCCTGTGCCAGTTCCTGTTTGTTGCATGTTTTTTTGTTTCGCAGAATATCCATATCAAACGGAGTCCAAACGCTATAAAAACTTACAGAGATTTTTTTGGAATATATGTGATTTTTGGGAAAAAGGAATCAACGCGACACAATGCCCGAGGTGCCCACAAGCCCTAGGGGCATGCCCCTACCCTGGGCGCACTTGGGAGGCTTGTGGCCACCCCGTTAGGCGGTTGGTGCCCTTCTTTGGCCGCAAGAAAGATAATATCCGGATAAAAATCGTGTTAAAATTTCAACCCAATCAGAGTTACGGATCTCCGGGAATTTAAAACATGGTGCAAGGCCACAATCTGGGAACAGAAATAGAAGGAAATAGAGAGAGAGAGAGATCCAATCTTGGAGGGGCTCCCGAGCCCCTCCGCCGCCATGGAGGCCATGGAGCAGAGGGAAAACCCTTCTCCCATCTATATGGGAGGCCAATGAAGAAGAAGAAGGAGGGGGGCTCTCTCCACCTCTCTCCCGGTGGCACCGGAACGCCGCCGGAGCCATCATCATGACGGCGATCTGCACCAACAACTTCGCCTCCGTCATCACCAACTCTCTCCCCCTCTATGCAGCGGTATAACACCCCTTCTCCCCACTGTAATCTCTACTTAAACATGGTGCTCAGCGCTATATATTATTTCCCAATGATGTATAGCTATCATATGATGTTTGAGTAGATCCGTTTTGTTCTATGGATTGATTGATGATCATGATTGGTTTGATTTGTATGTTTTATTATTGGTGCTATCCTATGGTGCTCTCCGTGTCCCGCAAGCGTGAGGGATCCCCACTGTAGGGTTTGCAATATGCTAATGATTCGCTTATGGTGGGTGGTGTCAGTGATAGAAGCACAGACCCGAGTAAGTAGGTTGTTTGCGTATGAGAGTAAAGAGGACTTGATACCTTATAATGCTATGGTTGGGTTTTACCTTAATGATCTTTAGTAGTTGCGAATGCTTGCTAGAGTTTCAATCATAAGTGCATATGATCCAAATAGAGAAAGTATGTTAGCATATGCCACTTCCTCATATAAAATTGCAATAATGATCACCGATCTAGTTATCGATTGCCTAGGGACAAATAACTTTCTTGTGACAAAAAGCTCTCTACTAAAACTAACTTAGTTGTTTCTTTATCTAAACAACCCCTAGCTTTTATTTACGTGTTCTTTATTATCTTACACTAATCGAGCATCCCAATAATACCCATAAAAATATATTTAAAAAGAAACAAAAACGCACAAATATAGAAAAAACGAAAAAGCCAAAGGGAGAGAGGGGATGAGTGGGTTGTCAAGTGGGCTACATAGAGTTAGCTTGGTTGCCCACTTAACCGGCCTCAGCCCATTAAGGTATATATTGACCCACCTAACACTGAGGTTAGTCACAAATTCCCAGCTAAAAACAAGTGAAATCACTAATTGAGGAGTGGCAAAGATCACTACCATCTTCTCAGGTTGCGACAAGTGGCGCGCTGCATGTGCGCCACTTGTCACAATCTGGGAGTTTTGCCTTTTTTCATAGATTCGTTTATTCAAAACGTTTTCTCTTAAATCATGCGTCCAAACCTTGGACCGTTTTCACCGTTGGATTCCTCGCTTCGAGGTCTTCAAAACTAGATCCCATGTTGATAGGTTTGACGAACTTTTTTTCCATGAAAAAAAACCGAACTAAAAACCGAACCGGGAGCAGGGGTTT
Source organism: Triticum aestivum (assembly GCF_018294505.1). Lineage (NCBI taxonomy): Eukaryota > Viridiplantae > Streptophyta > Magnoliopsida > Poales > Poaceae > Triticum > Triticum aestivum. The sequence goes on from NC_057799.1 coordinate 633,937,965, forward strand.
TTCCATTTCCAAAAGAGGCACACCCGTGCCTCTCACGAAATCACAACCGTGCCTCTCGTGGGAGGAAGAAAAGAAGAGAACACACGTTTTTTTTCCCGTTTCCGATATGCGTCTCGCGAAAGCACAACCATGCCTCTCAGCAAAAGCAAAACCGTGCCTCTTGCAAAAAAAATAAAATAGAAAACACCTTTTTTTCGTTTCCGAGAGGCACGGCCGTGCCTTTCGCGAAAGCACAACCGTGCCTCTCGCGGCAGGAAAAAAACAAAAAACGTATTTTTTCGTTTCCGAGAGGCACGGCCGTGTCTCTCGCGAAAGCACTCCCGTGCCCCTCGCGGAAGCAAAACCGTGCCTCTCGTGAAAGAAAAAAAAACGTGTTTTTTTTTCCGTTTCCGACAGGCACAGCCCTGACTCTCGTGGAAGCAAAATTGTGACTCTCGCGAAAAAAAAAGAAAACGCATTTTTTCACACAAAAAAAATATTCAATTTTTTTATCCAAAAGCTAAGGAAGACCGGTGAAAAACCGAAACATCGAATAAACCAAAAAAAACTTTTAAAAAGCTGAAAACGCGTGCGGAAAAAAAACAAAATACGAAAGGAGCGCCCAGAGCACGACACGTGGCTGGCAGCTGAGAGCGCGTCAAGTAGCGCTGATCGTTGCGAGGCTCCCGAAGAAGCGCTCGTGAACTAGTTGCTCTAAAAAACAAGTCACCAAACAGGAGGAAGAAAAAGATAACACGAATCGCAGAGCAGCAATCCACTGCCAGAAAAAATCGACTGGCCCATATTCAATTTCCATGCAACTTACATGTGGCTGAAGTGCCAAAGAATACACGTGCCACCGTAAAAAAAATCACAAAAACCAGAGAAAAGAATCTGACCGGGAATTAGAATATGTAATATTTGGTTGATGCTAAGTGAATAGAAGTAGACTGACTGGTACCAGCGTCGTCATCACAAATGTTTTATCGAAAAAATCAGAGATCAAAAGCTCCGCTGGAAATTTCCCGTGGCTGTTGACTCCATCTCGACCGTTGGTTTCGCATCGGGCGGCTCCAACAGAGCCCTACTTGTAGCGCGGGCTCGTGGCGGGGACAAGTCGTCGTGCCGCACGCTCTGCCGTCCCCTGCTCCCCTGCTCCGTGCTCTCTTCTCTTCTCGTGAGCAGTGAAGTTATCGTGAGCTGCTCGCGCGGGTGAGGCTCGGCGCGAACCCGGCCAGCTCGTGCCCGCTCACGCCGCTGCGCTTCCTGTCCTGAAGCACGCCGCCACCGTGTACGGCGACCGCCCCTCCGTCGTCTACGGCGGAACCGTCTTCACCTGGTCCCAGACCTACCGCCGCTGCCTCCGCGCTCTCCTCCTTCGGCGTCTCCCGCCCATCCACCCCTCGCCGTTTTTGCAAATACATCTGCGACTCTGTCGGGTGTGTGTTCTTCGCCTCCGCGTGCATGCCTGATGCTCGATGGCATGAACAAACTGCTTCAGGTGTTCGTGCTGCTGCCGAACGTGCCGGCCTTGTACGAGGCGCACTTCGGCGTGCCCATGAGCGGCGCCGTGCTCAATACCATCAACACGCGCCTTGACGCGCGCACGGTCCACCACCCCGGCTCCAGGCTCGTCTTTATCGACCCGGCGCTGATGCCAGTCCTTGACGACGCGGTCGTGCTGGTCGAGGACCCCGAGTAGACGGACCAGTTCCCTCCCGCGCCCGCCGCGGCTCTGACGTACGAGAGGCCGCTCCAGATGGGCGACCCGGAGTTGAAGTGGGACAGTGCAGATGATACTCAATTACACATCCGGCACCACGTCGGCACCCAAAGGGATCGTGCACTACCACAGCGGCATCTTCGTGGTCACCATGGACTCGCTGGTCTCCTGGTTGGTACCGGAGCGTCCGACGTACCTGTTGACGAATGCATGCCTGACACAATCTAATGCCTGAGCAACTATACACACGAGGCGCACGACTTGAACAATCTACTGGTAGAGTTGTTGGTCTAGCTCGTCCGGCGTGGCGGCATCCACTTGATGCCCGGGCCTCAACTCGTGGCAAGGTGCAAGGATGATATGCTCATAATGTGTCGTGGTGGTGCGCACACAGCGGCGGTGGTAGAGGAGAAGTCGGAAGAAAAAGGTTTTGTCGACAATTTGCGCCGCGGACGTTTAGTCCTTGATTGGATTCTCGTGTTTCCTCTCTTTTTTTTTTGCGGATAAAAGAACTTTCGTTAATTAACCAGAGTCATTACAGTCCTGTCAACAAAGAATGCCGACCTCATCAGGGGCACTACGAAGCCATACAGCAGTTTTGGGTAACAAACGGCCCAACACAAAGTGATTTCCTATGCTAGCCTTGTTTTGCTCACGTTTGATCAACGCTATTTCATGCGGCCGTCAGGGCGTTGGTGCATCTCTGTATGAAGCGGCAAGATGCATAAATGACAGCGCCCGCGTGGTCGCGAAGTATCAATCCAGCACCTCCTGTGCGGTCCTCTTCCTTCCATGAGCCGTCCATGTTTAGCTTCACCCAGCCTACAGGAGGCTTGCACCAGCGCTCCGGGGGGAGCGTAAAGGTGGTCGTCATCTTGTGTTGCATCCTGTTACTCCTGCGTCCAGCATAGGAAATCACTTTCTTTTTTAGAGAAAAGACGCAGCTGAGTCCGAGAAGGACTCGCACCTTGCCCGACTTTGAATTAACAAAGCCATCAACCGGCCAGGATACAACTGTAACATACAACTGAAAGAGCAAATTGAAAGCGGAAGGATACAAAAGCGCTGGAAAGCAGCTAACAAGGCCTCAAACGCTTCGCACAGGAAGGATAAACACAGAAGCAAAGTGCTAAAAACGTCGAGGTCCTCTTTCGCAGCTAAACCATAACAAGTAGCATGCCGGCACTGGAGAGAAATGAGTAAGCATCGACATGGCGTGCCATCACCAAACACTAAGGACCCCAGCGCAAACCCTTCATCCACATCTGTCTCCGAAGGAGGCCACAACCTCCTCGCCTAGATCGCAAGGCGCCGCACCGTCGGAAGACCGGAATGATGGATGAATGCCACCGGAGTAACACTTATAGAGGGTTAGCGCACACCTGATGCGCGGTCTTGGTACTCCGAGAGAAAGCAGAGGCCACACTGCATACGGCGAGGCCACGTCGGAGGAAAAGCACATGCTTGGACGAAGTAGAGCACACCAGCTGCAGCCGCCAACAAACCCAATAGTGCCCAGCACCACAGAGCTCCCAAGGCGGTGCCTTCAAGAAGGAAACGACGCAGAGCGCCGTCGCCGCCCACCGCAGTAAGGGTTTTCACCCGGAAGGCTCTGGGCACGGAAGAGGTGGAGCAGACATGACCGACGTCTCCATGAAGAACTACGGCACCATCGGGCGGCGTCGTCGTCGCGGCCGGCCGAAGCCGACCAGGGATTTCTCCCGGTCCGGATCCCCACCACCAGCTCCCACCGCAGCTCGGACGAAGGCCGACTAGCACGCCAGCACGGCACCAATCCGGAGGGTAGGAAGCACACCGAACATGGGAAGAAGAGCAGCATGCAGATCTAGCGCCGCCAGCCGCCAGGGTTGCGTGCTGAAGCCCCAGTCCACCGGAAGCCCGCCACCCGCATGGCCAGGCCACCAGCACCACGCCTACCCCATCGCTCACCGCCAAGCCAATGGAGTCTCACGAAAGGGCCGCTGCCCCAAATCCAGAGAGCCACGCCCACCCATCTCCGAAGAGACGAGCAGCTCGCGCGAAGCCGGCCGCTCCAGCCACCGCAACGAGCACCACTCCGAGGCCCCATCCCAGACCGACCCCCTCCAAGCACCCCAACGCCATGATCCAGATCTGGCCGCTCCAAGCAGAGGAAGCAGCCCACTGGACGGGGAAGCACCTAGCAACGGCCAGGCCTGCTCCCCAGACCGGCCGGCGGTAGGAGGCAAGGCCCCAACCCGCGGGGAGACCCCCAGGACGAGATCCAGCGGCGGCGATCTCCACGCAGCCGAGGACGAGGCGGGCGAGCAGGGAGGGGGACCAACGCAGGGATGGATGGAGGAGAAGGTGGAAGGGGTCCCGTCGCCACCGCGGGCCGGCCGGAGGCCACCGGCAACGGCGGCGAGGGGAGGCAGACGAGGGTGGCGGCGCTCGGCGGAAAAACCTAATCGCCCCCGAGTCGCCTGCGCGAGACGACGCGCGGGGGGGGGGGGGGGGGGGGGTGGGGGGTGGTTGTGCCTCAGAATGTTGAAAATCACTTTCTTTCCTTTTGCAGCATCATCAGTGGGGTGTTGTTGAATGTATAGCAGCGTGTTGATGTAGCCGGTTAAGAATCCGCTAGACGCTTCAACTGGAGGTGCCGGCTTGTCATTGTTAAACAGCGTACATAGACATGTATAGGTGCGTGCGTGAGTTCAGTTTGTACTGAGTTACGGCTGTGATTTGGTTAGAGATATTCCTGATATTTCCCTTGTATAGCTATCTTGCATATCAAGGAATATCTTCCAAATCTCCCTCCGAAACAGGCTTTCGCCCCGCTTTATATATAAAGCACAAACCGAACCCAGTTCACGGCCGAACGATACTGTTGGGGAACGTAGTAATTTCAAAAATTTCCTACACACACGCAAGATTATGGTGATGCATAGCAACGAGAGGGGAGAGTGTTGTCCACGTACCCACGTAGACCGAAAGCGGAAGCGTTAACACAACGCGGTTGATGTAGTCGTACGTCTTCACGATCCGACCGATCAAGTACCGAACGCACGGCACCTCCGAGTTCAGCACACGTTCAGCTCGATGACGTCCCTCGAACTCCGATCCAGCCGAGTGTTGAGGGAGAGTTTCGTCAGCACGACGGCGTGGTGACGATGATGATGTTCTACCGACGCAGGGCTTCGCCTAAGCACCGCTACGATATTATCGAGGTGTAATATGGTGGAGGGGGGCACCGCACACGGCTAAGAGATCAATAGATCAATTGTTGTGTATATAAAGGAGCAAGGGGGGAGGCGGCCGGCCTAGGAGCAAGGGGGGAGGCGGCCGGCCTAGGAGGAGGGCGCGCCAAGGGGGAGTCCTACTCCCTAGGACTCCTCCTTTCCTTGTTGGAGTAGGAGAAGGGAAGGGAGAAGGAGAAGGAAGGAAGGGGGCGCCCCCCCTCCCTAGTCCAATTCGGACTAGTCCATGGGGAGGGGTGCGGCCACCCTTTGGGGCCTTTGTCTCCTTTCCCGTATGGCCCATTAAGGCCCAATACGAATTCCCATAACTCTCCGGTACTCCGAAAAATACCCGAATCACTCGGAACCTTTCCGATGTCCGAATATAGTCGTCCAATATATCGATCTTTACGTCTCGACCATTTCGAGACTCCTCGTCATGTCCCCGATCTCATCCGGGACTCCGAACTCCTTCGGTACATCAAAACTCATAAACTCATAATAAAACTGTCATCGTAACGTTAAGCGTGCGGACCCTACGGGTTCGAGAACTATGTAGACATGACCGAGACACGTCTCCGGTCAATAACCAATAGCGGGACCTGGATGCCCATATTGGCTCCCACATATTCTACGAAGATCTTTATCGGTCAAACCGCATAACAACATACGTTGTTCACTTTGTCATCGGTATGTTACTTGCCCGAGATTCGATCGTCGGTATCTTAATACCTAGTTCAATCTCGTTACCGGCAAGTCTCTTTACTCATTCCGTAATACATCATCTCGCAACAAACTCATTAGTTGCAATGCTTGCAAGGCTTAAGTGATGTGCATTACCGAGAGGGCCCAGAGATACCTCTCCGACAATCGGAGTGACAAATCCTAATCTCGAAATACGCCAACCCAACAAGTACCTTCGGAGACACCTGTAGAGCACCTTTATAATCATCCAGTTACGTTGTGACGTTTGGTAGCACACAAAGTGTTCCTCCGGTAAACGGGAGTTGCATAATCTCATAGTCATAGGAACATGTATAAGTCATGAAGAAAGCAATAGCAACATACTAAACGATCGAGTGCTACGCTAACGGAATGGGTCAAGTCAATCACATCATTCTCCTAATGATGTGATCCCGTTAATCAAATGACAACTCATGTCTATGGCTAGGAAACATAACCATCTTTGATCAACGAGCTAGTCAAGTAGAGGCATACTAGTGACACTCTGTTTGTCTATGTATTCACACATGTATCATGTTTCTGGTTAATACAATTCTAGCATGAATAATAAACATTTATAATGATATAAGGAAATAAATAATAACTTTATTATTGCCTCTAGGGCATATTTCCTGCAGTCTCCCACTTGCACTAGAGTCAATAATCTAGATTACACAGTAATGATTCTTACACCCATGGAGCCTTGGTGCTGATCATGTTTTGCTCGTGGAAGAGGCTTAGTCAACGGGTCTGTAACATTCAGATCCGTATGTATCTTGCAAATTTCTATGTCTCCCACCTGGACTAAATCTCGGATGGAATTAAAGCGTCTTTTGATGTGCTTGGTTCTCTTGTGAAATCTGGATTCCTTTGCTAATGCAATTGCACCAGTATTGTCACAAAAGATTTTCATTGGACCCGGTGCACTAGGTATGACACCTAGATCGGATATGAACTCCTTCATCCAGACTCCTTCATTTGCTGCTTCCGAAGCAGCTATGTGCTCCGCTTCACATGTAGATCCCGCCACGACGCTTTGTTTAGAACTGCACCAACTGACAGCTCCACCGTTCAATGTAAACACGTATCCGGTTTGCGATTTAGAATCGTCCGGATCAGTGTCAAAGCTTGCATCGACGTAACCATTTACGATGAGCTCTTTGTCACCTCCATAAATGAGAAACATATCCTTAGTCCTTTTCAGGTATTTCAGGATGTTCTTTGACCGCTGTCCAGTGATCCACTCCTGGATTACTTTGGTACCTTCCTGCTAGACTTATAGTAAGGCATACATCAGGTCTGGTACACAGCATTGCATACATGATAGAGCCTATGGCTGAAGCATAGGGGACATCTTTCATCTTCTCTCTATCTTCTGCAGTGATCGGGCATTGAGTCTTACTCAACTTCACACCTTGTAACACAGGCAAGAACCCTTTCTTTGCTTGATCCATTTTGAACTTCTTCAAAACTTTGTCAAGGTATGTGCTTTGTGAAAGTCCAATTAAGCGTCTTGATCTATCTCTATAGATCTTGATGCCCAATATATATGCAGCTTCACCGAGGTCTTTCATTGAAAAACTCTTATTCAAGTATCCTTTTATGCTATCCAGAAATTCTATATCATTTCCAATCAGCAATATGTCATCCACATATAATATCAGAAATGCTACAGAGCTCCCACTCACTTTCTTGTAAATACAGGCTTCTCCAAAAGTGTGTACAAAACCAAATGCTTTGATCACACTATCAAAGCGTTTATTCCAACTCCGAGAGGCTTGCACCAGTCCATAAATGGATCGCTGGAGCTTGCACACTTTGTTAGCTCCCTTTGGATCGACAAAACCTTCCGGTTGCATCATATACAATTCTTCTTCCAGAAATCCATTCACGAATGCAGTTTTGACATCCATTTGCCAAATTTCATAATCATAAAATGCGGCAATTGCTAACATGATTCGGACAGACTTAAGCATCCCTACGAGTGAGAAGGTCTCATCGTAGTCAATCCCTTGAACTTGTCGAAAACCTTTCGCAACAAGTCGAGCTTTATAGACAGTAACATTACCGTCAGCGTCAGTCTTCTTCTTGAAGATCCATTTATTTTCAATGGCTTGCCAATCATCGGGCAAGTCAACCAAAGTCAACCAAAGTCTTCTTCTTGAAGTCTCGGATTTCATGGCCTCAAGCCATTTTGCGGAATCTGGGCTCACCATCGCTTCTTCATAGTTTGTAGGTTCGTCATGGTCTAGTAACATAACCTCCAGAACAGGATTACCTTACCACTCTGGTGCGGATCTTACTCTGGTTGACCTACGAGGTTCAGTAATAACTTGATCTGAAGTTTCATGATCATCATCATTAACTTCCTCACTAATTGGTGTAGGCGTCGCAGAAACCGGTTTCTGTGATGAACTACTTTCCAATAAGGGAGCAGGTACAGTTACCTCATCAAGTTCTACTTTCCTTGCACTCACTTCTTTCGAGAGAAACTCCTTCTCCAGAAAAATTCCGAATTTAGCAACAAAAGTTTTTCCTTCGGATCTGTGATAGAAGGTGTACCCAACAGTTTCCTTTGGGTATCCTATGAAGACACATTTCTCCGATTTGGGTTCGAGCTTATCAGGTTGAAGTTTTTTCACATAAGCATCGCAGCCCCAAACTTTAAGAAACGACAACTTTGGTTTCTTGCCAAACCACAGTTCATAAGGCGTCATCTCAACGAATTTTGATGGTGCCCTATTTAACGTGAATGTAGCCGTCTCTAAAGCATAACCCCAAAACGATAGCGGTAAATCAGTAAGAGACATCATAGATCGCACCATAGCTAGTAAAGTACGATTACGACGTTCGGACACACCATTACGCTGTGGTGTTCCGGGTGGCGTGAGTTGCGAAACTATTCCGCATTGTTTCAAATGAAGACCAAACTCATAACTCAAATATTCTCCTCCACGATCAGATCGTAGAAATTTTATTTTCTTGTTACGATGATTTTCATCTTCACTCTGAAATTCTTTGAACTTTTCAAATGTTTCAGACTTATGTTTCATTAAGTAGATATACCCATATCTGCTCAAATCATCTGTGAAGGTGAGAAAATAACGATATCCGCCACGAGCCTCAATATTCATCGGACCACATACATCTGTATGTATGATTTCCAATAAATCTGTTGCTCTCTCCATAGTTCCGGAGAACGGTGTTTTAGTCATCTTGCCCATGAGGCACGGTTCGCAAGTACCAAGTGATTCATAATCAAGTGGTTCCAAAAGTCCATCAGTATGGAGTTTCTTCATGCGCTTTACACCGATATGACCTAAACGGCAGTGCCACAAATAAGTTGCACTATCATTATCAACTCTGCATCTTTTGGCTTCAATATTATGAATATGTGTAACACTACTATCGAGATTCAACAAAAATAGACCACTCTTCAAGGGTGCATGACCATAAAAGATATTACTCATATAAATAGAATAACCATTATTCTCTGATTTAAATGAATAACCGTCTCGCATCAAACAAGATCCAGATATAATGTTCATGCTTAACGCTGGCACCAAATAACAATTATTTAGGTCTAAAACTAATCCCGAAGGTAGATGTAGAGGTAGCGTGCCGACCGCGATCACATCGACTTTGGAACCATTTCCCACGAGCATCGTCACCTCGTCCTTAGCCAATCTTCGCTTATCCATAGCCCCTGTTTCGAGTTGCAAATATTAGCAACAGAACCAGTATCAAATACCTAGGTGCTACTGCGAGCATTAGTAAGGTACACATCAATAACATATATATCACATATACCTTTGTTCACCTTGCCATCCTTCTTATCCGCCAAATACTTGGGGCAGTTCCGCTTCCAGTGACCAGTCTACTTGCAGTAGAAGCACTCAGTCTCAGGCTTAGGTCCAGACTTGGGTTTCTTCTCCTGAACAAAAACTTGCTTGCTGTTTTTCTTGAAGTTCCCCTTCTTCTTCCCTTTGCCCTTTTTCTTGAAACTAGTGGTCTTATTGACCATCAACACTTGATGCTCCTTTTTGATTTCTACCTCCGCAGCCTTTAGCATTGCGAAGAGCTCGGGAATCGTCTTATACATCCCTTGCATGTTATAGTTCATCACGAAGCTCTTGTAGCTTGGTGGCAGTGATTGAAGAATTCTGTCAATGACGCTATCATCCGGAAGATTAACTCCCAGTTGAATCAAGTGATTATTATACCCAGACATTTTGAGTATATGCTCACTGACAGAACTATTCTCTTCCATCTTGCAGCTATAGAACCTATTGGAGACTTCATATCTCTCAATCCGGGCATTTGCTTGAAATATTAACTTCAACTCCTGGAACATCTCATATGCTCCATGACGTTCAAAACGTCGTTGAAGACCCGGTTCTAAGCCGTAAAGCATGGCACACTGAACTATCGAGTAGTCATCAGCTTTGCTCTGCCAGACGTTCATAACATCTGGTGTTGCTCCTGCAGTAGGCCTGGCACCCAGCGGTGCTTCCAGGACGTAATTCTTCTGTGCAGCAATGAGGATAATCCTCAAGTTACGGACCCAGTCCGTGTAATTGCTCCCATCATCTTTCAACTTTGCTTTCTCAAGGAACGCATTAAAATTCAACGGAACAACAACACGGGCCATCTATCTATAATTAACATAGACAAGCAAGATACTATCAGGTACTAAGTTCATGATAAATTCAAGTTCAATTAATCATATTACTTAAGAACTCCCACTTAGATAGATATCCCTCTAATCCTCTAAGTGATCACGTGATCCATATCAACTAAACCATGTCCGATCATCATGTGAGATGGAGTAGTTTCAACGGTGAACATCACTATGTTGATCATATCTACTATATGATTCATGCTCGACCTTTCGGTCTCCGTGTTCCGAGGCCATATCTGTTATATGCTAGGCTCGTCAAGTTTAACCTGAGTATTCCGCGTGTGCAACTGTTTTGCACCCGTTGTATTTGAACGTAGAGCCTATCACGCCCGATCATCACGTGGTGTCTCAGCACGAAGAACTTTCGCAACGGTGCATACTCAGGGAGAACACTTATACTTTGATAATTTAGTGAGGGATCATCTTATAATGCTACCGTCAATCAAAGCAAGATAAGATGCATAAAAGATAAACATCACATGCAATCAATATAAGTGATATGATATGGCCATCATCATCTTGTGCTTGTGATCTCCATCTCCGAAGCACCGTCATGATCACCATCGTCACCGGCGCGACACCTTGATCTCCATCGTAGCATCATTGTCGTCTCGCCAATCTTATGCTTCTACGACTATCGCTACCGCTTAGTGATAAAGTAAAGCATTACAGGGCGATTGCATTGCATACAATAAAGCGACAACCATATGGCTCCTGCCAGTTGCCGATAACTCGGTTACAAAACATGATCATCTCATACAATAAATTTAGCATCATGCTTTGACCATATCACATCACAACATGCCCTGCAAAAACAAGTTAGACGTCCTCTACTTTGTTGTTGCAAGTTTTACGTGGCTGCTCGCGTAAGCGTACGCGTAATGTCGGTCCGGTCCGCTTCATCCAACAATACCGCCGAACCAAAGTATGACATGCTGGTAAGCAGTATGACTTATATCGCCCACAACTCACTTGTGTTCTACTCGTGCATATGACATCTACGCATAAAACCAGGCTCGGATGCCACTGTTGGGGAACGTAGTAATTTCAAAAATTTCCTACGCACACGCAAGATCATGGTGATGCATAGCAACGAGAGGGGAGAGTGTTGTCCACGTACCCTCGTAGACCGAAAGCGGAAGCGTTAACACAACGCGGTTGATGTAGTCGTACGTCTTCACGATCCGACCAATCAAGTACTGAACGCACGGCACCTCCGAGTTCAGCACACGTTCAGCTCGATGATGTCCCTCGAACTCCGATCCAGCCGAGTGTTGAGGGAGAGTTTCGTCAGCACGACGGCGTGGTGACGATGATGATGTTCTACCGACGCAGGGCTTCGCCTAAGCACCGCTACGATATTATCGAGGTGTAATATGGTGGAGGGGGGCACCGCACACGGCTAAGAGATCAATAGATCAATTGTTGTGTCTATGGGGTGCCCCCCTGCCCCCGTATATAAAGGAGCAAGGGGGGAGGCGGCCGGCCTAGGAGGAGGGCGCGCCAAGCGGAGAGTCCTACTCCCACCGGGAGTAGGACTCCTCCTTTCCTTGTTGGAGTAGGAGAAGGGAAGGGAGAAGGAGAAGGAAGGAAGGGGGCGCCCCCCCTCCCTAGTCCAATTCGGACTAGTCCATGGGGAGGGGTGCGGCCACCCTTTGGGGCCTTTGTCTCCTTTCCCGTATGGCCCATTAAGGCCCAATACGAATTCCCATAACTCTCCGGTACTCCGAAAAATACCCGAATCACTCGGAACCTTTCCGATGTCCGAATATAGTCGTCCAATATATCGATCTTTACGTCTCGACCATTTCGAGACTCCTCGTCATGTCCCCGATCTCATCCGGGACTCCGAACTCCTTCGGTACATCAAAACTCATAAACTCATAATAAAACTGTCATCGTAACCTTAAGCGTGCGGACCCTACGGGTTCGAGAACTATGTAGACATGACCGAGACACGTCTCCGGTCAATAACCAATAGCGGGACCTGGATGCCCATATTGGCTCCCACATATTCTACGAAGATCTTTATCGGTCAAACCGCATAACAACATACGTTGTTCACTTTGTCATCGGTATGTTACTTGCCCGAGATTCGATCGTCGGTATCTTAATACCTAGTTCAATCTCGTTACCGGCAAGTCTCTTTACTCGTTCCGTAATACATCATCTCGCAACAAACTCATTAGTTGCAATGCTTGCAAGGCTTAAGTGATGTGCATTACCGAGAGGGCCCAGAGATACCTCTCCGACAGTCGGAGTGACAAATCCTAATCTCGAAATACGCCAACCCAACAAGTACCTTCGGAGACACCTGTAGAGCACCTTTATAATCACCCAGTTACGTTGTGACGTTTGGTAGCACACAAAGTGTTCCTCCGGTAAACGGGAGTTTCATAATCTCATAGTCATAGGAACATGTATAAGTCATGAAGAAAGCAATAGCAACATACTAAACGATCGAGTGCTAAGCTAACGGAATGGGTCAAGTCAATCACATCATTCTCCTAATGATGTGATCCCGTTAATCAAATGACAACTCATGTCTATGGCTAGGAAACATAACCATCTTTGATCAACGAGCTAGTCAAGTAGAGGCATACTAGTGACACTCTGTTTGTCTATGTATTCACACATGTATCATGTTTCTGGTTAATACAATTCTGGCATGAATGATAAACATTTATCATGATATAAGGAAATAAATAATAACTTTATTATTGCCTCTAGGGCATATTTCCTTTAGATACAAGGTGATGGGGTAGCTCTCACATGCCGATTCCAGGATCACCGGTCCACACAAGACGCACGTGACTACGTTACCGGAAAAAAGTACAGGAAGATCAGAGTACAACGCCATGCAACGCCCTAAACACCTAAGCTCCACGACAACGCCCTCAGGAGTGAAAACGACACGAAGCGACGCCGTTGCCGAGTCCACCATGGACAAGGGTTTTCACCCGGAACCCTGACACGAAGAGGAGCACCACGACGACATCTTCAGGAAGAGAGCGGCGCCCGTGGGCGTCGCCGTTGCCGGCGACAAAGCGCGGAGCTTTCGCTCGGCAGCTCCACCGTGACACCATGAGGTCTTCAGGGTTGCGCGCGATGAGATCGGATCCCCAGGTCTGGATCAGGGTGTCCCCACTGCCAATGACAGAGAGCACACCCGAGCTACCCGCCGCTACACCTCTTGCCGCCCACACGACCAAGAGGATATCCATCACCACCGCCATGGTGCCCGCCGGAGAGCCCACCATGCGGACCGCCATCCGGGCCGCCACCCCGGCATCCATGTCGCAGACACCGCCGCCATCCACATCACGGATCACTGACCACGGTAGGAAGAGTGAAAGGTGACTGCTTTCACTCCTAGCCCGGCATTAGCCACGGAGTCTGGGTCGGTGCCTCCAGCGTCGGAGGCGCCCACGCCCGTGTCCCCACCTAGCCCCGGTGGACCGGGGGAGACACGACCCTGTGGCTACCGACGGCCGTCGCCGAGCGGACTCCCACGACGCCATGCCCGTGGCCTCTGGCTCCGCTCTGCTGGACAGAGGAGCACAGCCCCGACCACCACCCTCGACCAACGTACCCGCAAGGAGATCCCATTGCTCGCGGGCACCATCCGGACCGCGCCTACCATCGCCTACCCGGAGCCGAAGCACCGACCCGCCCCGGGCCCAAGCTGGTCCGCCCGAGCACGAGCCCCAAGTCTTGGCCATCGCCGCCGACCCGGACCTAGGAGAAGAGAGGAGCACCACCACCCTCACCCCGCTGCCGAACGCCAACCACCGCCACCCAAGCCGCAATGGCCGCCTCGCCGGCGGGCGCCACCACCCTACGGCCACCCCGCCGGACCTCCACGCCATGACACGAACCACAAGCCACCACCCATCTGCCACCAACGACCACCTCAACGGGGAAGGGGAAGCCAACATCCGAGCTCGTTGCGCACGGGACAGCCACACAACGGGGAAATAGCCCCGGTGGCCATGCCCACATCACCGGCCGCCGCCGGCCAGCGCCGCTGGAGGGTCAACCGCCGCCGGCCGCCAGAGCTGACAGCTCCAGATCCAGCGGGGGCACCCCAAGGAAGCCAGGCGCCCGGCTGCGCCGCGGCAGCAGCCGCCCCCCTCCAGACGGGCGCGCACGGGAGCCACCAGCGCCCCATACCGCCGTCGAAGCCCACCTGCTCACCACCACCCGGTCATGGATCGAAGATGACGAGGATGACCGCACTTGGCGCCGCCACGCACCCACCACACCCCGTGCAGCCGCCGCAGCATCACCGCGCGCCCGAGCCGCCGGCTCAGCCGCTCGCCTCGCCGCCGCCGCGCCCCACACCAGCGCCGCACCCCCGACCAGATCCGCAGCCCGCGCTGACGACCCCAAAGCGGGAGGGAAAGTAGGGACCTCGCCGCTGCCGACGCCGCCTGGGCTTTGCCCGATGGCGCCCTCCGGCGACGGCGAGGGAGGAGGGGACGAGGGGAAGACCGGGGGGGCGCTGGATCTAGGGTCGCCCGGCCGCCGCCCGCGGGAGCAACGGGGGGCGAGAGCCACACTTCTTTTCCGTATTATCGTCAACAGTCGTGTAACCACTGGCTACTCAATAGCTCAATATCTTCCAAATCTTAGCATACCAATCTGTAATATTTCTTTGAATATAAACACGCATGCATCCCTGCAGGTACGTTTAACCCATTGATTTCTCTTTTTTACATGGTATCAGAGCCTTCTTCTTCTAGATCACATCTCACCTCTCTCCACCGGCCACCAAGTCGTTTTCATCCAATGCGTCGAGCGGCAATCCCTTCGGTCAGCCGGTGCATGAGAAGCTCACGAGGGACAACTACCTCGTCTAGAAAGCAGTGGTTCTTCCCCAAGTCCGAGGTGCCCGCATGTTTGGGTTCCTCGACGGCTCGAGGGTAGCACCACCAGCGACCATCACTGTCGAGAAGGACAAAACCACCACAACGGTGGTCAACCCTGACTATGTGTCATGGAACGGGGACGATCAGAAGGTTCTATCCTATCTGTTCAGTTCTCTCTCTCATGATGTCTTGGTGCAGGTCATCGAGCATCAAACAGCAGCATCTGCTTGGGCCGCGATTGAGGAGATGTACGCCTCCCAGTTGCGCGCACGCATCATCCAACTCCGCAAGTCCCTCAACAACGCGAAGAAAGGGGACATGAGCTGCGTTGCCTTCTTCAACAAGGTGAAGGGCCTTGCTGATGAACTGGCAGCGGCCGGCAAGAAGATCCCAAATGACGACGTCGTCAACGCCATCCTCACCGGGCTCGACTCCGACTACGCCCTGTTCGTGGAGGCGGTGTCCGCGCGCATGGATCAGGAGATCTCCCTGAGCAGTCTCTATGCTCAGCTGCTCGCAGCGGAGGCGCGCTTGGAGGCGCAAAATCCCCCCGTCGGCACCCACCAGTACTCCATCAATCTCGCGTCAAAAGGTGGGCGCCCCGGCAACAACAACCGCGGCAACGGCGGAAATCGCAATGGTGGAGGAAACTCCGGCGGCTACCGCGCCAATGATGGGCGCGGCAACTACAGCGGCGGCGGCAACAACAACCATGGCGGCGGTGGCCGCTATGGTGGTGGTGGACATCAGGCCGGCGCCGGCCAGTATGGTGGTGGCGGAAATCGTCAGCAGCGTCCACGTTACACCGGGCCTCCATGTCAGATCTGCAGGAAGACGAATCACCCCGCCTACCAGTGCTTCCAGAGGTACAACCGCTCCTTCATGACTCCCGTCACGCCGGAGGTTCAGGCCAATGCAGCAACCACCTCCGTTCCTTGATATGGTACATATACTAATTGGTATCTTGATACGGGAGCAACAGATCATGTGACGGGTGAACTGGAAAAGCTCACTGTCCGTGATCGTTATACTGGTGATGAACAAGTCCACATGGCTAGCGGGCAAGGTATGGCAATATAGCACATAGATCATACGCAATTTCATACTTCTGATCGTCCTACCCATGTTAATGATATTCTGCATGTTCCACAAGCATCTAAAATTCTTGTTTCTGCCTCCAAACTTGCTATGGATAATAATGCATATTTTGAAGTTCACCCTCAATTCTTTTCTGTTAAGGATCAGGCTACGCGGAAAATTCTTCTTCACGGAAAGAGTAGGTGTGGCCTTTATCCCTTCGAGAGTGCGTCTCAGAAGAATCCAAACAAGTTCTTAGTGCAAGCAAACCATCTTCCACTCGGTGGCATCGGCGCCTTGGACACATCGTTTCCAATAGTTCAACAAGTCCTTAAAAATAATAGTCTTCCTTTTTTGAATAAACATGATGAGACGGTTTGTGATGCTTGTCAAAAGGGTAAAAGTCACCAGTTACCGTATCCAAACTCTACTAGTGAGTCTCATGCTCCTTTGGAGCTAATTTTGTCCGATGTATGGGGACTTGGTCCCGTCTCAGTTGGTTGTTATAAATACTATGTGAGTTTTATTGACGATTACAGCAAATTCACTTGGTTCTATTTGCTCAAAATAGGTCTGATATATTTCAGAAATTCCATGATTTTCAGAACCTTGTTGAGCGCCTGTTTAATAGGAAAATTTTATCCATCCAATTTGATTGGGGTAGTGAATACCACAAATTAAACTCCTTTTTTGAGTGCATTGGCATATCACATCACGTTTCCTGCCCACATGCTCATCAGCAAAATGGTTCCGCCGAACGCAAGCATCGTCATATAGTAGAAATTGGCTTATGTCTTTTAGCCCATGCTTCCATTCCACTAAAGTTTTGGGATGAAGCCTTTACAACGGCAGTTTGTCTCATTAATCGTCTCCCTAGCAAAGTAATTCATCTTCAAACACCCATGGAAAAACTTTTTGACACCAAGCCGAATTATTCATTTCTTCGGATTTTTGGGTGTGCTGTTTGGCCTAATCTTCGTCCCTACAATCAACATAAGCTCCAAATTCGTTCCAAACAGTGTGCGTTCATTGGCTATAGGGGACTTCATAAGGGGTATAAAAGTCTTGACATATCCACCGGCAGGGTCTATATATCTCGTGACGTCGTCTTTGACGAATCCGTTTTTCCATTTGCTAATCTTTATCCCAATGCCGGCGCTCAACTTCGTGCAAAACTTCTCCTCCTTCCTTCTGTTCTTCGAAATCCATCCAACTCTGATCAGGAAGGTGATTTGCGTCATGATTTTATGTCTGTATCTGCTAATTTTTCTGATGAAAACAGCATGCAGGAGCCCGCTGTTACAGGAAATCCGGGCACCTCTTCCCATGCAGATTCGCCTGCACCCAGCTCGGCTGGCGCAACTGCCGAGTCTTCGGGATCGGCGTGGCCTGGTTCTGTGGGTGAATCGGTCCAGGAGACCGTGCCCGCCTCTCCTTCCTCGTCACCCAGGCGGCCGAACGAGTAGGCGCCGCGTAGGGCGGCTCCCTCCTTCGCGCCGACGAGCGCGCCAGGCTCGCCCGCGTGGTCTTCAGCATGGGCCGGCCCACGGACGCCAATTGGCGCCTCGCCATTGGAGCGGGCTAACAGGCCTGCAGGCGCTGTCTCCCCAGGTGGGGGGCCTCTGCTGTGGGTACGAGGAAGCCAGCGGCAGTAGCCTCGTGTCTACCCTGGCCTTGGATCCAGCTTCATCTGGTGTTTCGGCTGCTGCTGCAGGCATTCTGCAGCCTGAATCTTCTACATCGACTGCTTCTTTGGCACCTCCTACACGAGTCGTCACACGTTCTCAACATTGCATTTTTTTCCTAAAGAATATAAAGATGGCACTATTCGTTGGTGTAATTTTTGCAGTACAGGTGAACCCCAGCACTTGGCTGAAGCACTTGGAGATGCCCGCTGGAAAGGTGCTATGGATGAGGAATTTTCTGCCCTGATGAAGAATAACACATGGCACTTGGTTCCACGACCGTCCCGCGGTAATGTTATTAACTGCAAGTGGGTCTATAAGATCAAGCGACATTCTGATGGTACCATTGATCGATATAAAGCACGGTCAGTGGCTAAAGGATTTAAGCAAAGGTATGACATTGATTATGAAGATACCTTCAGTCCCGTGGTTAAAGCTGCAACCATTCGCTTAATATTGTCTCTAGCTGTTTCGCAAAATTGGTTTATGGGTGAGTTAGATGTGAAGAATATGTTTCTACATGGCATTCTGAAAGAAGAAGTGTTTATGAAACAACCTCCTGGGTATGAGCATCCTAAAATCCTAGTTATGTGTGCAAACTTGATAAAGCATTGTATGGCCTCAAACAGGCTCCTCGAGCGTGGTACTCCCGATTGTCCTCCAAACTTATTGATCTTGGTTTTACTCCCTCCAAGGCGGACACCTCACTATTTTTCTATGGAAAAAAGGTGTCACCATCTTTATGTTGATCTATGTTGATGACATTATTATAACCAGTTCATCTCCAGAAGCAGTCATTGCTGCGTTACAGGATTTACGCACGGACTTTGCTCTCAAGGACTTGGGTTCACTTCATTATTTTCTTGGCATTGAGGTAAAACCTATCCCACGTGGTCTCTTGATGTCTCAAGAGAAATACATCTCGGATGTGTTAAAGTGTGTTGGTATGGGGGACTGTAAACCTGTAACCACCCCACTTTCCACCTCCGAAAAGTTGTCCTTGACAGAAGGCGATCCTCTTGCAGAAGGTGATGTCACACGTTATAGGAGTATTGTTGGTGCTTTACAGTATGTTACTTTGACACATCCAGATATTTCTTATTCTGTTAACAAAGTGTGTCAGTTTCTGCATGCACCTACAACTCTTCATTGGACAGCGGTAGAAAGAATTCTTCGGTATCTTAAGTATACTATTTCTCATGGACTGAAACTTGTGAAGTCCGAGTCTACTTTAGTCAGCGCTTTTTCTGATGCGGATTGGGCTGGCTGTCCAGATGACAGAAGGTCTACTGGAGGTTTTGCAGTTTTTGTAGGTTGCAATCTTATTTCCTGGAGTGCACGTAAACAGGCAACAGTATCTAGGTCTAGTACCGAGGTAGAATACAAATCTTTGGCCAATGCTACTACTGAAATAATATGGATTCAAACCTTGTTGACAGAACTTGGCATAAATCATCCAAGGGCGGCATTACTGTGGTGTGATAATCTTGGTGCCACCTACTTGTCGGCTAAGCCGGTGTTTCATGCCAGGGACAAAGCACATTGAGGTGGACTATAATTTTGTTTGTGAAAGAGTAGCTAACAAGCTGTTGAATATCAGGTTCATTCCTACAAGTGATCAAGTTGCTGATGGTTTTACTAAACCCTTGTCCGTTCGCCAGCTGGAAAACTTTAGACGCAATCTCAACTTGGATAAGTTGTGATTGAGGGAGGGTGTTAAACAGCGTACATAGACATGTATAGGTGCGTGCATGAGTTCAGTTTGTACTGAGTTATGGCTGTGATTCGGTTAGAGATATTACTGATATTTCCCTTGTATAGCCATCTTGCATATCAAGGAATATCTTCCAAATCTTAGCATACCAATCTGTAATATTTCTCTGAATATAAACACACATGCGTCCCTGCAGGTAGCATACGCTTAACCCATTGATTTCTCTCTTTTACAGTCATGATACACCTCATTGCGCACATGCCAGCTCTGCCACAACGTCATCAGCACCGGGAGCCTCTCGTCGTCGTTGCATCGGTCAAGTAGGTGGAGGATCCATTCCGGCCTAGTGTTGGGGACGGTCACCAGTTTGGGCATACTCCATGTCCGCGCCATCTCCGTCCATAGTCGTCGAGCCAAGGGGCATCTGCATAAGGCATGGAACGTGTCCTCGCGCTCGAGTCCACACAAAGGGCACATATTAGAAACCTCAAGTTTCCGTTTATATTTATTTTCAAGCGTAGCCAAAGAGTTCGTCGCAACCCTCCATGCAAAAACTCATCCCTTAGGGGGAGCAGGGCACCCCTACACTGTCTTCCAGACGGCTCGGGTGCCATCTGGTGCCCTGCTCGTGGCGCACGCGGTGGTGCTGGTTTGCTCCTCCAGAGCGATTTTGTATGCACACTAAAGATGCCACGCATGTCTTGCGCCCAGGAGAGGACGTCCTCCAGCCTCCGAGGGCTGGTCTTGATCACGAGTAAGCAGTCCACGTCGGGGGCAATGAAGTGTTGTTGAAGGAGATCCACCCGCTACCGGCCATTCTCGTCGAGGAGCTCCGCCACACGCCGAAGACGGCATGTACCTCGCTGCGTGATAGGCCGGTAGGAGGTGGGCACGGAATCCAGGGGTCATGCCAGATGCGGATTTGCTCACCATTCCCCACGAGCCAGAGGAGTCCACGCTTGAGGGGCTCGAGCCCGTGCTGAATAGCATGCCATGTCAGTGAGGCATTACCTGACACTAGTACAAAAAAGGGCTTTGTCCCGGTTGGTAAGGGCCTTTAGTCCCGGTTTTTGAACCGGGACTAAAGGGTCGTTACTAATGCCTCCCCCCTTTAGTCCCGGTTCTTACACGAACCGGGACTAAAGGCCGCGGCCACGTGGAGCTGTACCAACCGGGACTAAAGAAAATTTTATGATTTTTTTTGAAATTTTTTTGATTTTCAAATTTCTGAATTATTTTAACCTCTAATCTCCACCCCTCATCACTGCTCAATTTATCCTCTAATCTCTAATCACCCCTCATCATTCCAAATCATCTAACTTCCCGGACGGTCACCCATCCTCTCACTACTCCAGCCTGAGCACACTTAACTTCCGGGTTCTGTTCTCCCTCGTTTCCAAGTCTGCACTTGTTGTTTTCCTGACAATAGTAAGATGTCAATCCTATTAACCCTCAGGAATTTAGCTTGAGCATGAAGTGACACATTTCACTGTTTGAGATTGAAACTATTGTTTTAAAAACAATAATTATTTAGTAACACTAATATTTCTTGAATAATTAGTTTGACCATTGTTTGACCACAGTTTAACCAGATTTGACCAAAATTCAAAAAAACTGAAATAATTATTTAGTAACACTAATATTCTAGAATAATTAGTTTGACCATTGTTTGACCACAGTTTTTCAAAAAAAAATTGAAACTAATTTTTTTTCTGTTCCTGTGGCGCAGCTAGCAAATGGTGCGCCACTAGTAAGTTTGAAATTTTTTCGATTTTTTTCCACTCTAGATCTTAAAAGCCCCGTATCTTTTTTTTGTTAGGTTTTTGAGGATTTTGAAAATGTTTAACGGGGTTCCCCCCGTTAAATTCGGATGTAACTTTTCGAGTAGATGATTTTTCATATAAAAAACTTTTTAATCCGAGTTCGTATGCAAAAGTTATGCCCATTTTACGAATTCCAGAGAAATTTTGCAAATAAAGTCGAAATTCATATTTGTAAATTTTTCCAACAACTAGACAACATATCACATGGGAAACTTATTTTATTTTATTTTTTTGACATTTCCACCATTTTCTTTTGTTTTTTCTAAAACTGAAAAGGCGGTCGGGGGGGGGGGGTGGGGTGGGGGGTAGAGTTTGAAAATGGGAGCTTTAGTACCGGTTCGTGCCATGAACCGGTACTAATGCCTCAAAGCCCATTAGTACCTGTTGGTGGCACCAACCGGGACTAAAGGTCATCGCACCCTTTAGTCCCGGTTGAAGGGCCCAGGTGAACCGGGACTAATGCCTTAGCCGCACGAACCGGGACCAATGCTCACATTAGTCCCGGTTCGTGACTGAACCGGGACTAATGTGAGCATTGCCCTGTGACCAAAGCCCTGTTTTCTACTAGTGTGAAAAAACCATGTCCTCAAGTGACCCGTTAGGATAATATTTTGCTTTCAGAACCTGTGAGCACAAGGAGTTTGGCCTTGTGAGAAGACGCCAAGCCTGACAAGCTAGCAGGGTCTGGTTAAACATGCGGAAGTCTCTGAAGCCAAGTCCCCCCTTCCCTTTTGATTCAATTAATTTCTCCCAAGATCGCCAATGCGTCTTCCTTTGCCCCTGCTTTGAACCCCACCAAAAGTTCCAAACCAGACACATGAGATCATCGCACACCGGTGTATGGCAGCTTGAATACACCCATAATATATGTCGGGATAGCTTGCAAGATAGACTTGATCAAACTTTCCTTCCCTGCCTGAGAAAGTGTGTCTCCCCATGCCATGATTCTTTTGGTTAAGCTCGCCTATAGCATTTGAAATTTACCTTTGTGCATGCGACCGTGGTGTGGGCAGGCCAAGGTATTTTCCTTCAAACTCCGCGTTTTGCACCTGCAATACCGGTTTGACTGTCATTTGTATCTCCATGGGGCAGTTCTCACCAAACTGACTAGAGCATTTCTGGTGACTTATGAGCTGGACCGTGGCCTTAGCATAGCTCTGTATGACACCCTTCACAAACTCAGCTTGTACAACACTAGCTTCGAAAAAAAAGGAGGGTGTCATCTGCAAACAGAAGATGCGATATTCCTGGCGCTCTGCTGCAAATTTTGACTGGCTTGAAGGCTTGTGCTTCCACCCCCTGTCTCAGCAGTGCAGATAGTGCATCAGCAACAAAGAGAAACAGCCCCATATTTACTCTAATACACCTGTAAAATATATACATATCTCGGCTAGTCTTTTCCGGCCTAAATTTGCTACGCGGCCGGTGGGATACAAGTGCAAAGTAAACAGCCCCATATTTAGGCCCTGTTCGGAATCACTCTGACTCCACAACTCCGCTCCGGAGCAGCAGGAGCTGTAGATGAAAATCAGGGAGCAGCTGTTTCCTCGCTCCGCAGATCCTTGGATTTTCAGAAGTTGATGGATTGCCGAACAGGCACTTACTTACAACCATTCCAAGCGCGCACTAGTGGATCGGAGAGAGAAGGAATACGTGGGAGAAAAATGATGGGCGGAGGTGTGTATTAAAAACCGGCCAAATACCGGTGTAATATGAGAACCAAGCGCAAGTTTTACGGACGATACAAGTAGGTACGCGAATATCAACCGTTTTTTACAGGGGTTTTCTGCTGGAAAACGACGTTCCAATCGGGGCCTTAGCTGTGTATGTTCATTATTACAGAGAAACTGAGCTAGGCCGCGATGCTTAACTAATTAATTTCTGAGTACTCACTCCATCCTAAAATAAGTGTTTCGACTTCAGTATAATTTAATACAGTTGTACTAAAGGTGAAACTTGAAACATTTAGTTTTATTTTGGGATGGTGAGAGTACTAGGTACTCCCTCCGTCCGGGAAAAGTTGTCACCAGCGTAGTTCAATTGTAATTTTGCAAAAAACCCTTTTTCATTTTAAATCTCATGCTAATCAGCCCTTCTTCCTCCCCCGACGCCCGCCGGCACCACGCGCACCCCAGCCTCCGCCTCCCCCTGTCGCCCACGGGCACCGCGTGCCCCAGCCGCCGTAGGATCAGCCGGCGACGAAGTCCCACTTGCGCCGCCGCCCACCTGCCCCGCAGCTGCCATCTTGCGCCGTCCCTGCTTAGCTGCGCAGCGGAGGCGAGCTTCGCCGCCGTCTAGGTGCTCCTCCGTGGAGACACCTTGACGGGCGGCGATTCCACGGCTCACGGTCGGCTCTACTCGTCGTCCATCTCGCATCCCCGGTTGGATCAAGACCAGGGGTAGCAGGAATAGATATTGATGCTTTGAAGTTTTCCAAACTAAGTGTTGTGAATGTATTCTGTAACTTAAACTGAGAGCAGTACAGATGTGCTTGTGCTCACATTACTAGAATATGTTACTTAAACTGAGACTGGTCATTCCAGGTCAAATTTGCAATTTAAACTGAGAGCAGAAAAAAAGTTAGAGCAAAGTGTTATGAATGTAATTGAAAATTTGTAAATTCTTCTTATTATTTCTAGCACACTGACATAGAAGATTTTTGCTCTGATTCACTTTGAGTTTAAAAAAAGGCATGGCACACTAGAGAAAAAAGAAGAAGAAACAAGAAATCATGCCTTGCTGAAGAAAAAAGAAATCCATCACGAGCACCATCAAACCCACCCTCAAGCCACAGAACAAGATAGCGAGACTAAAGTTCTGCCTATCCATGATGGATGAAAGATGGATATCAAGTCCTTGGCCTAGTTTCAAGCAAATGACAAATATGGTCCACATCGATGAGAAATGGTATGACATGACCCGAGTGAAGAGTAGGTACTACGTACTGCCTGGAGAAGAATAACCAAATCGAACTGTGCACAGTACTCATAGCATTGGGAAGGTAATGTTTCTAACAGCTGTGGCCAAACCTCGCTACAATGAAGATGGGGAGATGACATTTGATGGAAAGCTTGGCATTTGGCCGTTCGTCGTAGAGACCGAGGCACAATGGACAAGCCAGAACAGAGATAGGGGGACAATAGAGTTGAGGCCGGTCAAAGTTACTAGACCTGTGTGCAGAGATTACCTGATCAATAAAGTAATCCCTGCCATTCAAGGCAAATGGCCTGACGGCGACGAGGACACAACGGTCTGCATTCAACAAGATAATGCAACACCGCATGTCCTGCCTAATGATGCTGGTTTTATAGAAGCCGTGGCGCAGACAGATCTGGATATTCGACTATTGCAACAACCACCAAACAGTCCTGAGCTCAATGTGTTAGATCTTTGTTTCCACTGCTGCCTCCAATCCCTAACCGACTGCAGAGCACCTATGAATATCCAGGAATTGGTACAGGGTGTAGAGGAGGAGTTTGAGAACTACGATGCCCATAAGCTGTTCAAAAGCTTTATGACGTTGCAAGCAGTAATGGTCGAAGTGATGAAAGATCAAGGAGGAAACAACTACAAGATGCCGCATTTGCATGAGGTACGTCTACAGAATACTAGCGAGGAAATAATAGGTGTATATTGCAGTCCTGAGCTAATTACCGACATCAAGGCCATTATAGAACAAGGAAATGAGTAGATAGAGAAAGGAAAAAAAGAAAGGGAAAGGGAAGTGCAAAAGAAAGGAGAGGAGTATGTGATGTGTCATGTGTCATGTCATGTGTTCAATGAGAAAGGATAGAAGTATGTGGATTTATTTGAATTTATTTGGATTTATTAGGATTTATTTGAATCATTCAAATTTATTAGGATTTATTTGAATCATTTGAATTTATTTGGATTTACACACCATTTGTCTAATTGCAAACATGCCTAAAGTTTCCAATTTGAATCTATTTGGATTTACACACCATTCTTCTTCTTCTTCTTCTAAGATGAGAAAGGAACATTTTTGGTAGAGATGCTACTATGATTCATTTTGTATTATCTGTTCATTTTGAAAATAAGAACAAGAATAAGCTTATTATTTCCAAGCATGTGAAGGAGCTGGAGCATGTGAAGGAGCTGTGTGTGTGTGTGTGTGTGTGTGTGTGTGTGTGTGTGTGTGTGTGTGTGTGTGTGTGTGTGAGTGTGTGTGTGTGTGTGTGTGTGTGTGTGTGTGTGTGTGTGTGTGTGTGACATGTGAAAATTGAGTTAGATAACCACTGATAGAAAAATGTGAAGGAGCAGGAGCAGGGTACTTTACCTGAGTTTGCAATGGTTGGATCAAGACCAAGGGTAGCAGGAATAGACATTGCTGCTTTTAAGTTTTTCAAACTAAGTTCTGTGTTAAAAAAGTGCACAATTATGCAATAAACTGCAGTACACTGAATTGTGCTCTGAATAGCGCACAATAGTGCATAATCTATTGGTCTTTCGTGCACTATTCCAAACTGAAAACTGAAGTAAACTGAAGTTTTTCTTGCTGCAATGATATTTAGAGCAGCACTTCACTAGTAATCAAAAGAGCACCTTACATGGTTAATTGATCTTAAATTAGAGTATATAAAAACATGTCCCTCAGAATAACATTCAGTAAATGCATTCGTTCGCAGCATACACACGCTCCCCTGTTAAGTTAACTGAATTATTCAGATTAAGTTAACTGAAATTTCTTGCCTTGACTCAAGCATCCACTGTCTGTCATTTTTTTCCCATCATATGAACAGTGGAAATGACCAATAGGTGAACATTTGCTTAAGATTATTTCCATCAAATGAATAGTGGAAATGCCCTTATGTAGCCATGCGAGGTTCTAGTTTTCTAGTCCTGTAGTAAGCCAACCAATGGATTGATTTTGATTGAACGCACCTAGTGTAATTGCATCCCTGGCTAGTCATATTCTACAAGCTACCAGATGCATATCCTTATCCATGCCCTCTATGAATTAGTGTTACAGTTTGTAGGATTTCACAGTTAGTAGATCCAATTATAGCACCGATAGTACTCCTTTTGGTTTGGGTGGATAGAGATATTTTAGGAAATGTAATGCAGATCATCTTAGATAAGCAAGAAAGAAATTTCTACACAAAATGCTCAGTACTGTATGTCGCGGGATTTGCAGATCATCTTAGGTAAGCGCCGCCACCGGAGCCGGCAAGTCGTGGGATTTGCAGAAAATGGGATCGCTTCCTTCCTGATTTCCTGGTGCGGACGAAGAGAAGCGGCGAGACGATGGGAAGAAGGCGTCTGGTGCGTGGCGAGGCGATGGAGCAGGCGGCGACGCGACGGAGCAGGGAAGCGGTCGGAGTGAGGGCTGCGTAGTTTGTCGGAAGAAAGGGGAGGTGTTTTTCGCAAAATGTCGTCGGAGACAACTTTTTTCGGACGGAGGGAGTAATTAGCTGGCTCAGCTCAGTGTGAGTGCACGCATGCAAATGCATGCAGTGCGAGTGGTGTCTACTAGGAATGCATGCATGCACTTTTTTTTATTCTTTTTGAACAAGGGAAAGGATCCAGAAGACATTCAGAAGACCCGGCATTGCATTATTCAAAGCCGTGGGCATTACATCTTACAAATAGAACCTCAAAGGTACCAAATTTTACATAATAGTCCCCAAAGCTTCCGAAAAGGTCGCTCCACAGAAATACGAAACACAATCCGGTCCAATTGCTCTCTGATAGCGCTAACCTTCGCCGTCGCCGGCGCCGCGGACAAACCACTTGGTCCGGTGAGACCCCTGTAGTTAAACAATGTAGGCTCCATCATGGAGCAACACTGTCTCCCATCACGCACCATTTTTTTTTCAAAAAGGGGACTCCCCGGCCTCTGCATCAGAACGATGCATACGGCCACATTAATAAATAAGTAAAAAGGTTCAACAAGATCTTACAGTCTGGAAACAAAATAAAATAAAGGCGAACTTACAAAGAGCCTCAACGCCGCAAAAAAAGCCATAGAGCCACAACCGGCTGGCAAAACAAAGATAGGTAAACGAATCGCCTATCCTATTACATGGCCGCCATCCAAACCGGTTGAAGATATCCCGCGCTACCATCTCCCACCGGACAGATCCAGTAACCAAACGCTCCCTGGCCTCCATCGGAGTGAGTAAGGACCACATACGGAGCAGCGCCGTAGCTCGGAATAAAACCTGCAAAAGATGAATAGTTGTTGTTCTGTTAAAAGTCAAATCATTTTTGCAGTTCCAAATTGCCCATAACAACGCACATACTCCTACACGAATATGTCTAGCTGTGTCGGGCTCAATCCCATCAAGCCACGTTCCAAATAACGTACCCACCGAATTCGGAGGAGTGATGTTAAAGGCAATTTGCACGGTGCGCCACAAAACTCTTGCCAGCGGGCACTCAAAGAAGAGGTGCTTAATGGTCTCGTCCCGATCACAGAAACTACACCTAGTAGATCCTATCCAATTGCGCTTAACCAAGTTGTCCTTTGTTAAAATGACTTGTTTATGTACAAACCACATAAACACTTTGATCTTCAAAGGAACTTTTACTTTCCAAACATATTTGGAACTAGGAATGACACTGCAGTTAATGACGTCGATGTACATCGACATGACCGTAAATTCTCCAGACCTAGTAATTTTCCAACACAACTGATCGGGCTGATGAGCTAACTGAACCTCCATCAGTCTACTCACCAAATGGAGCCAAGCTTCCCATCGATCACCAACAAGCACCCTCCGAAACTGGATATTAAGGGGAATGGACTGCATAATCGTTGCAACTAACGCTTCACGTCGTTGAACAATACGGTACAGGGACGGGTACTGGAGGGCCAGTGGCGTATCACCAAGCCAAGTATCCTCCCAGAAACGGGTATTGTTGCCATCACCGACAATAAACTTTGTTCTATTAAAGAAGGCTGTCTTAACTCTCATAAGACCCTTCCAAAATGGCGAATCAGTTGGCCTCACTGTCACCTGAGACAAAGTTTTGGACTGCAAATACTTGTTACGGAGAATCTGCGCCCAAGTTGCGTCAGTCTCAACAGATAAATTATACAGCCACTTACTGAGAAGGCATCTGTTCTTGACCTCAAGATTCTCAATACCCAGACCCCCTTGGTCCTTTGGTCTACAGATTACATCCCACTTGGCTAGTCGGTACTTTCTCTTTAGTTCATCACTCTGCCAAAAAAATCTTGATCGGTAGAAGTCCAGCCTTTTCCTAACCCCAACTGGAACTTCAAAGAAAGATAGTAGGAACATCGGCATACTCGTGAGCACCGAATTGATAAGGATCAATTGGCCTCCATACACTAGTAGGAAAAGGGGCTTTTACCCCGGTTCATAAGGGCCTTTTGTCCCGGTTCAGGAACCGGGACTAAAGGGTCGTTACTAATGCCCTAGCCCTTTAGTCCCGGTTCTTACACGAACCGGGACTAAAGGCCGTCCACGTGGCCGGTGCGGGGAGCCCAGGCAGGAGGGCCTTTGGTCCCGGTTGGTGCCACCAACCGGGACCAATAGGCATCCACGCGTCAGCACCTGGCAGGAGCTGAGGTTTTTGTTTTTTTTGAAGGGGGGGGGTTTGGGGGTTTTGGGGGGTTAATTTAGGTTGTTATTAGGTAGATATTAGAGAGAAGTGTCCTCTCTTATATCTCCGTGCTTGGTTTACCAACGCTACGTACTGCTATGCCTAAACATGGCTTAGATTGAAGTGAAGGCAACATGTGGTGCATGTCGAAAGTAATACTAATCCGGACTTGATCAAGTTTGGATTGTACTACTTTCGACACGCACCACATGCATGTTGCCTTCACTTCAATCCAATCCATGTTCATTTCACCCGCTGATATATAATAACTCTTCATGCACGCATCATGCATCATCATATATAATAACAGGTCCTACTAATCATCATCATACAACTTCTACTCGTTATTAATAACAAGTCATACGATCGATCATCATCCTCACAGTCATCGAACCAACCCTACTTAATTGTTCTTAGCACATGATCATCAGTATTAGGTAGGACCGAAATACCCTCTTTAAGGTAAAATAGCATAAAACAATATAGACCCTGACTCTCCATTATGGAGAATGGAGATCATCCTGTCTCCAATTCTTGCGCCTCGCTTCCTTTTGCTTCCAAGAAGCTCCTTGCGACTGTCCATACATTTTTTCCATTCTTTGATTTGCATGTCTCCACTTCTTTTAGAAATCCGGTATGGACAGTTGAGATTCGTAGGATGACCTGGTTGTATATTCAAAACATCAAGCCTACCATTCTGATACATCAAATGAGGCACACAATCCTCTGGGATTATCTGTTGAAAAACATAGTAATAACTTCATAGTTAGCAATGATAATGCACTAGTTTTAGAACTATGCAAAATATGCACGGATGTCGTAATAGTAAGAAATCTTACCAGGGTATCTCCATAGTAGTTACCGTAGTTCACCACGTGCACTAGTGGCACGTATGGAGGACCATAATGATGAGGAGTTTGATTGTAGATATTGTAATTCTCAATATCAGTACAAAATCCGACCAGATGAGTTTTCTCCTTATAAGTTAACTCAGAGCCATCGGTGTAGTAGGTTCTGTCTACCATGTTCCGCACATTGTTTGAACAATCAAAGTAAGCTGTCAAAGCTGTCAACTATTTTGAAATGAACAATATAAATTAGCTAATAACTATGTTTGAGAAACTCACATAGCGGTAGAATTGGAGGCGTATCAACAAGGACCCAAATGTCCATATTGTCTTGCTCGATGTCAGGATCACCAAGATCCATGGTGACAAGCATACCCTCATCAAAACCATACATCTTGCAAAATGCTTCCCAATTTTTGCAACCAAAATGGGTTACGCTCTCAGAATTATACAGCTTTACTTCAAAATCTATATCATGATGGGTCCTTAGGTGAATTTTCTTTGTTTCCATACTTTCATGGTCTTCAAAACCCATCCTCTCCAAGACGTAGCGTCTTGCATGGCATGGGATAAGCTAGCCGAATTGTAAAAGATGAAAAGTACACGTTGAAATAGTTGAAGTCGTGCTTAATTACGAAAAAATAACACTTGTCGTCGTTGCGTACCGTTTCAACATCGAACGTCTCCTCCAGCTTAATACTGAAGCGCCGATCTTCGTCCAGGTGAGGCCTGTCGCACTGACCTCGGTCGTCGTGGCACCAGTCGCACTCCCCCGGGAGACTTTCGTCGTCCGAGTACGACATTTCCTATGTTCATATATAATTCAAATATTAAACATCTACAATTAAATATATGTACTAAAAAACCTAAGTTAGATCATTATTATTCATCACGGGTTGACTATCGGTTTGTCGAGTCTTTTCTTGAAAACTCTCAGCTCACGTGGTGTATACATTCGACCGTTGGTGATGGTCGCTCCTCCCTTTGTCCCCGTGTGCATTACACCAAAATGTCTAGCTAGCACACGGGAACAAAGGAGAAGCGACCCCCACGACAACAGTCGGGATTCTTCGTCCTCTCATATATATATGGTGGAACTCTCCCTCACTGATTCCTCTCTGACATTTGCGACCGTCGGTGATGGTAGCTCCTCCTTTCGTTCTCGAGTGCATTACACCAAATTGTCTAGCACACGGGAACGAAGGAGAAGCTACCCCCACGACAACACAGTCGGGATTCTTCGTCCTCTCATATATGGTGGAGACTCGACAGACTTACAGTCAACCCGAAATATCGTTTAATTATCTTTCTAAAAGAGGATTTGGCTGGTCTCACCTCGATGTCGGAGGGGGCGGTGACGGGGACGACGGCGGGGATGATGGAGGGGCCGGGGGGGGCTCCTAGATTTCTGCGAAAACAAAAACCCTATAAGCTATCAACTAATCATAGTGCTCTCCAATTTTAGCATTCAAAGTAGGATCGGAGTAGTTTTCCACTTTGAGCATTCAATAAGCAAAATCAAATCACAAAATAAAGTAGTATTCAAATTAGGATGCATTCAATTATAAGCAAAACTACATCATCTCCATGCGTCCGTACATCGCCGAATATTATCACTAATACACCTCGAATACTATCATACATATAGCATCGCTAGTACAGCTAGAACAGTAGCGCCCGACGGACATCGGCGCGGGCGGTGGACACCCAAAGGGACGGAACCATCACAGGATCATAGCTCCAGTGAGATCCCTGAAGAACCTGCCAGGTACTGTCGAACCTGCCCTCCAACGCAACCATGTAGCGACGGACGTGCTGGTCCTCCTCGCTGACACGGTGACGTACCTCCTCCGCGGTGTCCGGAAGCCTCGGCACCGTCACTGGCCCACGCGAGCGCCACCAAACAAGGATCGGGTCAACGACGGGCTGGTTCCTCACCAACCTACGCCCACCGGAAGGTAGCACCTCCCAAAACCAGCCCGGCGGAGCCCAGTCCCGGACATGGCCCCTCTGATCAAGCCGGCCTCCTCCGCCGAGTCGACGACGAGGATGCGGGATAGGCATCGTCGACGTCGATGCGGGAATAATTGCTTTAACTAAAAAAACAAACTAGTTCTATTAATTTCCTTACTATAAATAGAATAAAGTAGTACTTACTAAAAATAAACTAGCTAGTTTAACTAGTTCTATTATTTTTCTAACTAATTCTATTAAACACTTTCTAGGTAGTACTTACTAAAAGTTATCGGGGAGGGGGGTACATATATCGACAACGACATACCCGATAAAAAATAAGAAGAGGAAGAAGACGCAAAAAAAGAGGAGAAGAAGAAAGGAATAGAGGAGGAGATCGAAGAAAAAAAAGAAAAAAGAGGAGAAGAAGAAGGAATAGAGGAGAAGAAGAAAAATAGAATAATATATTATTCTATTTCTTCTTCTTCTCCTCTATTTCTTCTTCTTCTACTCTTTTTTTCTTCTTTTTCATCTTCTTATTTATTTCTCCTCTACTTCCTCTCCTCTTCTTCTCTTCTTCTCTTCTTCTTCTCCTTCTTATTTTCCTTTTTTCTCTCCTTCTTTTTCTTCTAAATATGAACATACATAAATGACTTTGATCATACACAATTTCTATGAACAAAAAAAATCATAAAAATTCTATGAACAAAATTACAACAGAAAAAATCATAAAAATTCTATGAAAAAATTGATATATTCTTTGCATATGAACATACAAACATTTGCATATTCAATAATAATATCACCAAAAAAATCTAAACTACACATCTAAATTAATACATCTAAATTACAACAACTAAATTATCTAATTAACTACACATCCAAATTAATACAACTAAATTACAAATCTAACTACACATCCAAATTAATACTACACATACAAATCTAATTACAACAACTAAATCTAACTACACATCCAAATTAATACTACACATACAAATCTAATTACATCCAAATTAATACTACACATACAAATCTAATTACAACAATCTAATACAATCTAACTACACATCCATATTACAGGGAGGAGGAGGAGGGGATCGGGGCGGCGCTCACAGGGTGGCGGAGGGCGACGGCGTGGGTGGCGGAGGGCGACGGCGACCGCGGCGGGCCGGGGGCGGAGGGCGGCGACGGTGACGTACGGGGCGACGGCTCGGGGGCGCGCGGCGGATGCCGACGGCGACGGCGGCGGGGGGCGGAGGACGACGGCGACGGGCGATGGCGTGGGCTCGGGGGCACGGGCGACGGCGACGACGACGGGGCAGCCTGGCGGCGTAGATCGAGCTCGCGGCGTCGTCGGGCGGGGGGACACTGGCGATGGAAATCAGCAAATTTCCAAAGTGCTACTTATATAGCAAAGGCTTTGGTCCCGGTTGGTGGCTCCAACCGGAACCAATACCCACCCTTTGGTCCCGGTTGGTGCCACCAACCGGGACTAAAGGCCTCTTTTCACCAGCGCAAAGGGCGGGAAGCAGAGGCCTTTGGTCCCGGTTGGTGGCACCAACCGGGACTAAAGGGGGGGCATTGGTCCCGGTTGGTGCCACCAACCGGGACCAAAGGCCTTGCGCTGCCCGCGGCCAAAAGTTTAGTCCCACCTCGCTAGTTGAGAGGGGCTCGGAGTGGTTTATAAGCCCCACTGCGGCTGCCCTCTCGAGCTCCTCTCAAATGCAGGCTTACGGGCCTAATGTCACACTGTGCTGTCTGTGGGCCTATTGGGCCTTCTGCGGGCCTGAATCCTGGCCCAGGTTGGGTTTCTAGTCGTATTCAGGCCGTGGTGGCCCAATAGGTGGCAGTTTTTTAAATTTTTTGCATTATTTATTTTCTTTTGTTTTTTGCTTTATTTTTTAATTCTTTTTGCTTTTAGGTCAGCAAAATTATAAACTGTCTGTTAGTGCCATTAGTTTTAGAAAACATATAAACTTTCTATTAGTGCCATTAGTTCTTTATGAAAATTCTTTTTGCTGTATTTAGTTTTTTTATTTTCTTTTTTGCTATATTTATTTTGTTTTATTTCTACTTACAACAAAAAACTTATTTATTTTATTTTATTTTGTTTCTAATTACTTATTTATTTTACTTTATGATAATTCTTTCTGCTATTAAAGTTTCTATCAAAAAAAGTTCTTTATGAAAATTCTTTTTGCTTTTAATGATTAAAAATAAAAAAGAGGCGCAATGCGCGTTGATTTGCTTCAAGCCTTTCGGAATAGTGTAGACTGCACTGCACATAGCTCGATGCAGTCTACCTTATTCCTCAAGGCTTGAAGCTAAGCAACGTGAGCATTGCGCCTCTTCTTCATCGTCTCTGCACTCAGGGCTTATAAACCGCTCCTAGTGCCTCTCAGCTAGCGAGGTGGGACTAAAAAACTGCTTAGCTAGTAAGAAACTCTAGTACCGGTTCGTGCCACGAACAGGTACTAAAGGTGCTCGTGGGGCCACAGCCTCATTAGTACCGGTTCGTGGCACCAACAGGGACCAAAGGGTGGAATTGGTCCCGGTTCGTGCCACCAATGGCATGTTACAAAACGGACAATCTCTTTCAAAGTATCAGGATTTCATCCGGAAACTCGTCTGTTACAAAGGGATTTCATTTTTTAAAACTTATTTGAACTCCTGACTTTTTGTGTGTTCAAAATGCACCATTCAAAGCCACATCATCATTTGTCAATCCTTTCTGACTTCATTTGTTATTTTTCATGCATTTACTAATTATTTTGAGCTATAAGACCCTAAAATTGAAAAGCATTTCAAATGAACTCTGAAAAGGTTGAAAGTTGGCATGATATCATCATTTCATCCACATAGCATGTGCAAGAAAGTTGAGAGGGTTACGGCAAAAACTGGATGCACTTCGTGTACAAAACGGACAATCTCTTTCAAAGTATCAGGATTTCATCCGGAAACTCGTCTGTTACAAAGGGATTTCATTTTTTAAAACTTATTTGAACTCCTGACTTTGTGTGTGTTCAAAATGCACCATTCAAAGCCACATCATCATTTGTCAATCCTTTCTGACTTCATTTGTTATTTTTCATGCATTTACTAATTATTTTGAGCTATAAGACCCTAAAATTGAAAAGCATTTCAAATGAACTCTGAAAAGGTTGAAAGTTGGCATGATATCATCATTTCATCCACATAGCATGTGCAAGAAAGTTGAGAGGGTTACGGCATAAACTGGATGCACTTCGTGTACAAAACGGACAATCTCTTTCAAAGTATCAGGATTTCATCCGGAAACTCGTCTGTTACAAAGGGATTTCATTTTTTAAAACTTATTTGAACTCCTGACTTTGTGTGTGTTCAAAATGCACCATTCAAAGCCACATCATCATTTTTCAATCCTTTCTGACTTCATTTGTTATTTTTCATGCATTTACTAATTATTTTGAGCTATAAGACCCTAAAATTGAAAAGCATTTCAAATGAACTCTGAAAAGGTTGAAAGTTGGCATGATATCATCATTTCATCCACATAGCATGTGCAAGAAAGTTGAGAGGGTTACGGCAAAAACTGGATGCACTTCGTGTACAAAACGGACAATCTCTTTCAAAGTATCAGGATTTCATCCGGAAACTCGTCTGTTACAAAGGGATTTCATTTTTTAAAACTTATTTGAACTCCTGACTTTTTGTGTGTTCAAAATGCACCATTCAAAGCCACATCATCATTTTTCAATCCTTTCTGACTTCATTTGTTATTTTTCATGCATTTACTAATTATTTTGAGCTATAAGACCCTAAAATTGAAAAGCATTTCAAATGAACTCTGAAAAGGTTGAAAGTTGGCATGATATCATCATTTCATCCACATAGCATGTGCAAGAAAGTTGAGAGGGTTACGGCATAAACTGGATGCACTTCGTGTACAAAACGGACAATCTCTTCCAGATGCATTTTATTTTTATTTATTTTACTGCTGCTATTTTTATTTATTTTACTGCTGCTATTTTTATTTAATTTATTAAGGTTTATTTATTGTAGTTACTATAGTTTATTTTATTTTATTTTATTAAGGTTTATTTAGTTTTATTTATTTTATTAAGGTTTATTTATTTTATAAATATAAAAAAATGAAAATAGATGTGCTTATAGAGAAAATTCAACCTAAATTCATAATAAATTTCTATGAAATTTACTATGAATTTAGTTCAAATTCCCTGTATAAGGGCATCTATTTTCACTTTAAAAGGCAGAGAGGGACGGGCTTATAAACTGGTGTGAGCCCCCTTCGGTTGGCGAGGTGGGACTAAACACTGGCCGCAACTAGGACCAGCCCTTTAGTCCCGGTTTGTGGTATGAACCGGGACTAAAGGGTGGTGGGCCAGGAGCGTGGCCCATTGGTCCTGGTTTGTACCACCAACCGGGACCAAAGGGTCCATACGAACCGGGACCAATGCCCACGAGGCCCCGGACGGCCCCCTGGGCTCACGAACCGGGACCAATGCCCACGAGGCCCCGGACGGCCCCCTGGGCTCACGAGCCGGGGCTAATGTGAAAACTGCCCTGTGACCTTTGCCCCGTTTTCTACTAGTGATAAGACATAAGTTTGCCCTTCCAGCAACTAAGTTTCTTCTCAAACCGATCCTCGATGCATTTCCACTCTTTGTTTGAGAGATTGCGATGGTGAATGGGTATACCAAGGTAAGGCCCCTAATTCACATCCAAACAATTGCCTATAAGCCTCTTGTTCCTCCTTGGCTCTAACAAAGCAGAGCAGCTCGCTTTTATGAAAGTTAATCTTTAATCCTGACAATTGTTCGAATAAGCATAGCAGCAGCTTCATATTTCTGGCCTTTGCCAAGTCATGCTCCATAAGATAATTGTATCATCAGCGTACTGTAAAATGGATATACCCCCATCGACTAGGTGGGGCACCAAGCCACCCACCTGGCCGGTCTCCTTTGCCCTACCTATGAGAATTGCCAACATGTCAACCACAATATTGAACAAAATAGGGGACATTGGATCACCTTGCCTCAGACCTTTGTGTGTCTGGAAATAATGACCTATATCGTCATTCACTTTAATTCCAACACTCCCTTTTTGCATGAAGGATTCTACCTGGCGCCGCCAAGCTTCATCAAAACCCTTCATGCGTAAAGCCTGTTGCAGGAAGGGCCATTTGACCTTGTCGTACGCTTTCTCGAAATCCACTTTGAAAACAACCCCATCCAACTTTTTCGTGTGGATCTCATGGAGCGTTTCATGAAGGACCACAACCCCTTCAAGGATGTTCCTGTTCGGCATGAAAGCAGATTGGGTAGGCTGCACCACAGCATGCGCAATCTGTGTGAGCCTATTAGTCCCGACCTTGGTAAAGATTTTGAAACTTAAATTAAGAAGACAGATGGGCCTGAATTGCTCAATTCTCACAGCCTCCGTTTTCTTAGGAAGAAGTTATCGTTCCAAAATTCAGCTGAAAAAGCTGAAGCTGCCCAGAAAAGAGATAATTGAACATAGGCAACAGATCCCCTTTAATAATATGCCAGCACTTCTTATAAAACTCGGCAGGAAAACCATCGGGTCCCGGCGCCTTGTTATTTTTCATTTGCGAAATGGCCTCAAAAACCTCTTTCTCAGAAAAAGGAGCCGCAAGAATATCATTCTCCACCTCAGTGAGTTGAGGAACATCCTCAACCCGGGACTCATCCAGAGACACATAGTTATCCTCTGGAGGACCAAATAACTGCTTGTAATACTCTGTAATATACAACTTTAGGTTTTCCTGTCCTAAGATTGCTCCTTCATCTTGCTCAAGCTGAAAGATCCTCTTCTTTCTATGTTTACCATTAGCAATCATATGAAAGAATTGGGTGTTCGCATCCCCCTGGACTACTCGCCGGACCTTGGCCCGCGACGCCCACTTCAATTCCTCTTCTCGAAGAAGTTCTTTCAGCCTCATCTCCGCGTCAAGCTTGGCATGAAGCTCCGCGGCCGGCAGCACCGTGGTTTCTGCTTTTACATCTAGGGACTGAATAAGGGAAAGGAGCCTTTCCTTTTCGACCTTATAAATCCCGCTAAGATGCTTAGCCCACCCATGCAGAAAACTTCGCAAATGTCTAATCTTATTCTGCCAGCGCTGAAGCGCAGTCTTCCCTCCTGCATCCTTAGCCCATTCTCTGGCTATGAGATCAAAGAAACCTT
The DNA here is from genome assembly GCF_018294505.1 of Triticum aestivum. Taxonomy (NCBI): domain Eukaryota; kingdom Viridiplantae; phylum Streptophyta; class Magnoliopsida; order Poales; family Poaceae; genus Triticum; species Triticum aestivum. The sequence goes on from NC_057799.1 coordinate 633,976,057, forward strand.
CTCGCTCAAACCAAGCCAGCTCAAAGGAGAAAGAGTTTTTGTTACCCAGATGGGTGGCCTCACCAGAGTCCACGAGTAACGGTGTGTGATCAGAAATTCCACGTGACAAAGCCTGAAATGTGACTAGCGGAAACTTCTGTTCCCAATCAACAGAAGCCAACACTCGATCCAACTTCTCATATGTCGGATTTGGCAGCGCATTAGCCCATGTGAATTTTCTACCCGAGAGCTCAATTTCTCTCAGGTCAAGACTTTCAATGATGGTATTAAACATGAACGACCATCTGCCATCAAAATTATCATTATTCTTATCCTCACGCCTCCTAATGATATTGAAATCACCCCCCACCAGGATAGGGAGCTGCTCGGACCTGCAGATCCTAACAAGATCAGCCAAAAACTCGGGCTTGAGTTCGGGCTGTGCAACACCATATACCGCAACCAAAGCCCAATTAAACCCATCATCCTTCAAACGCACCCGAAACTTGACTGCAAAATCACCCATAACCACACTTCGAACCTCAAGCGCATCGCATCGAACGCCAAGTAAGATCCCACCCGATCTTCCTCTCGGAGGCAAGCAATGCCAGTCAAAATCAATACCTCCTGACAACGTATTTAGAAATTGAGGCGCAAAATTATCTCTACCTGTCTCCGATAGAGCGATAAAGTCTAATTGATGCTCGACAGACGCCTCAGCAAGAAACCGTCTTTTAGCCAAGTCCTTTAGATCTCTGCTATTCCAAAAGATGCCTTTCATAGATCATCATGGAATTTTTTAGCAGTGCGCATCCTAGCACTCCTACGCACTGCGGACACCGGGTACACCTTCCGTTTCCACTTGCGTTTAGAGACATTTTGACTCTGCAACCGGTCGTCACAACCAGTCTCAGAAGGTCCAGCCATAACCAGCTCAGAAGAATCATCCTCTTCTTCCGCCTCAGGAATGGTGGGAATAACATCCGCACAAAAGTTGTCAAGAGCCCTGACCCCCAACGCATCAACCTCAGAATCACTCATGGGTTTAACGGCCGCTAAATTACGAATCATCTCTAAGGCCCGCTCAGCCTCTAGATCGAGAAGATCATTAACAGAATTAGAGATCTCAGTAACATTACTACCCAGTGAAACTCCTAATTGGTTCGCATTTTCAATAATCTCATCATTAGAAAAATGCAGAATAGAATTAGAAGTATTAACCGACATACCGGTAGTGACCTCAATGTCACGGAGCTTAGCCGCCCTCATGGCGCACCGCTGCTTAATGTCGTCCACATCCGGCTGTGTCTGGAGACGGCCACTCACCCGTCGCCCCTCAGACATCGGATCCGGGATCCCACCGAACGCAATCACCTCTTCCCGAGAGATCCTGGTCGGGGTAAGGCCTCCTGCCTCACCCCAACCGCCAGGCCGGTCCGTCTGCACGGACTGGCTCTCCCCACAGGACGGCACCGGTGGCGAATGGGGGGAAGGGAGTGCAAGGGTCGCCTACCCTAACTCCCCCAGCACCGCAGAGGCCACCAACATGGGCGCCTTAGGAGAAGGAGGCCCCGAGGCCACCTGCCCCGAGCCCCCCCTCCAAAGGCACCGACGCCACCAGCAGAGAGGAACAGGCGATGGGAGAGGAGGTATCCGTGGCCACCTGCCCCAGACCCCCTCCCAACGCAGAGAAGGACACCGGAGCCACCTGCTGCCGTCGTATCTTTAGGCCGAGAATGGCGGCCAATATCATTCCTCTCAGTCATGGTAGGGGACTCGGGGCAGGTGGCTCCCATGTCTTAGGAGGGGCAAAAGGGTTGGGGGGGGGGGGGTGTTACTGATGATAACATGAACAAATCTCCTGGCCTGGGGGGCGATGGCCCAGGTTGATCTCCACTCAGATATGCCACTTGAGGTGACCACCGCGACGGCTCGATCCTAGGCAACCTTGTGCTTATTACCTACGAAAAAGGGTTTCCCCCCGCTTTATATTATAAAGCATTCATCACCGATTACAACCGAGAGCCGATACAAACACACACCACCACTACACACAGCACACACCCAAGGCAAGAACACACACCCAGGGCGAGATACAAGAATGCCGGGCATCGACACACCACTCCAACGAACTACAAAGCACACTAAATATGAGCAAAGAGGCATCGCCTTGAGCTGACGGAGATCACCATGAGCAACCACCGAGGAGAGGGTGAGACGACCGACGACGAAGCAAGGACTCCAAAACGGTGCCTCCAACAAGGGCACGAACTGTAGCCGCCACCGTCCGATCACGCAGATCAAGCTTTCACCCGGAGTAACCCAAAGGGAAAGGGAGCACTGCGACGGAGCCTGCAGGAAGGAGACGATGTCCGCGGACGCCGCCACCGTCAGCCAGTACGAGGACTGGGCAAGTGATATACCCCGGTGCACCAACCCTTCGGCATCCCCTGCTCCGCCAACCACCCGCATCCATGCCGTCCCGCGCGGCCATGTCTGCTCGCCCGCACCCGAGATGCGCAATCTGCCCAATATCCACGCATCTCCCACCGCCAGGGCTGCCGCCCAGCATCCAGACCGTCCCGGCACCCTCAAAGGAGACGACTTTGGACGGAGCCAACTCCCACCACCGCCGCAACTGGCAACGACCGTCCCGCCTCGGACCTGGGACAACAACCACGAAGCATCAGGCCGGGGAAAGGGAAAGGGGAGGTGCGCCACTCGGCCACTCCCGGCATCCATGGTGCCGGCGACGGCGGCTAGACCACGTCGAAGGCCCATCCCTCCAACATCTCTTCCCCCCCGAAGCACCTGCTTCGCCCCAGCCCTGCTATTGGCACAACCCAACGCGAGGCCACCGACGGCCGCTCGTCCGACGAAGGAGGGAGAAGACCCGCCGCCGCTGCCGCCAGGGAGGGGTCCAGGAACAGCCCGCCCGCGCGCCGCTGACCACAGCCAAGAAGGGCGCCCAACTGTACCTCGGAGCCCTCACGCGCCACCACCACCTACCGCCACGCCACCCCTATGCACGGCGGCGCCAGCTGCCCGCGGCCCTACTGCACCCAGCCCACGCCGCTGGAAGAGGCGTCGGAGCACGATCCGGCCGGATCTGACCGGAGCCCACCCGCGCGCACCACCTGAAGGGCCGGCTGTTGCCAAGGGCGCAGCCAGCCACCACGCCGCCTGCCACTCCGGTGGCACGGAGGCGCACCCAGCCGCGTCCGCCCGTCGATGCCGAGATGCCCGGCACCAGCTTCCCGTCCTAGCCCGGAGGAAACGGCCCGCGCCCACCCTGCCGCGCGAGACGACGCGTGGAGCCCCGCCGCCGCCGGCGCGCCCCCTGGCGGCGGCGAGGGAGGTGGAGGGGGGAGGGGGGCGGCGGCGGCGGGGATTAGGGTTGCCTCCCGGTTGCCGCGCGGGGGCGACGCGGGATGGAGGGAGGGGCGGAAAGGTCTCCGCAACCTTGTGCTTATTGACGCATGTCTCGTCGGATTCGTCCTTGCCGCTCCATCCCCACCATCGAGGCATGGAGAAAGAACAAAAAGTAAACTTCCAACGACCACCACATGCTTCACAAGAGCATCGGTACACTGCACACAATCAGCATGAGCCATACGACCTGAAGGCAATCCTAGGCCCTAGCCTACACCAAGATTTATGTTGTATAGGAGGGACCCGACCTCCTCTCTCACCCCTGCTACCCGGAGAAGGAGGGGAGGGGATACGAGACGGCGCTGAAGACTCTCAAGAAGAGGGAAAAGGAAGAGAGTGAAAGGGAGAGAGCAAATGAGAACCCGAGCAATGCATGGATCGATGCATGTCAGCATGTGGGTTTGAAGTTGCGTGTGTACGTGCACTAGTAATAGGAGTAGATAGGAGTTTCTTTCTCTTCTTCTTTTTTGTCATAAATATTTTATTACTGTGATCTTACAAACAAAGAAAAGGTGAACCTAGTGATTGATGATGAAGTCAATGCACCCGAAAAAAAAAAGATGATGAAGTCAATGAGTCTCAAGAACAACTCTAGGCACCGATAGGCAAAGTGTTGTACCATTAAATTCTGCATGTTAGAACAATTGCAGATGCCCTTCACCTTGCTTGGGGCAACCCAAAAAGTCTGAATTTCAGATCGATGGGGGGCAATGTTTTTGTGGCAAGTTTTGGGAACAAGAGTGACAGAGATTAAATCTGGGATGGCAGCCTGTGGTCTGTGGGAAAGCACAATGTGGTTTTGCACATCTTCGATATTCATTCGCGTCCGTCAGAGTTGAAGTTTGATCGGCTGAAAATCTGGGCGCGAGTGGTGAATCTGCCCTTTAATTTGTTGTTCCCTCTGTGGCCTCGTGAGATTGCATACATGGTTGGGGAAGTGGTGCACCTGGATGCAGACGTGCATGGGTATTCATGGGGTTCATGTTTGAGGACTCATGTGTGGATTAACATGCAAGAACCGTTTATGCGATGGGTGCAAATTGAATCAGCTAAGACGCATGAGGTGGAGTTCTTTGATATTTAGCATTAAAATCTCTTGTATTTCTGTTTTTCGTGTGGTTTGTTGGGTCATACCCATTAGATGTGTCCAACCCCAGCGGGGAGAGATGAATACAACCGCCCACCATATCGTGAATCAATTAGGTTCACTCCGCACAAGAACATGAGTTGGGGAACTGGTGCAATGGGGAGGTCGGATGGACCGACGACTAGTAATTTTCAGAGCAAGGAAGCACATGTGAAAGAGGAGGAAGAAGTCGAGCATAATACCTTCAGTTGTATCCGTTAAAAAGCATCAATGAAATAAAGCATGTACCTGCACTAATCTTGCCTTGGAGGAGGAAGCCGTCTGGCCCGTATCGTACAGAAGCAATAGAGGAGGAACACGTGCACCCTCGCCCGGAGCATAACTGGGTTGTCTCTTGTCTGTGCCATAACCGGATTGCCCCTAAAGAGGAGAAGGATGACAACGACGGGTCGAGCAACTCCGGCTGGATCCATTTTGCGTCATCGAGTGCTACTTTCACGACATAGACGGCAATGACGCGGGCAAGGGCAAGGAAAACCGTGAATGATCTTTGTCCATAGCTAGTATGTACGTTGAACATGCCAATTTTTGGTAGACAAAATGGCTTGAATTGATGTAGTAGCTGGACGCTTTGTGTTGGATCATAGAGATAGCTTAGCGATGCATGTGGTTGTATGGATTGGGGTTTGCTAAATGAGGTACCTCGTGAGATGTATGCAGGCGTTTGAGGGGCCAGATTTGTTGTATGCAACTGTAGATGCTCTTACAATACTCCATGGACACTTATTTCTCACTATATTTTCTTTTGTTTTCTTTGGTTCTGAGCGATATATGTATGGCATCGACTTGCATAGAGCTATTTTACTCCCTCTCCTTCATATAAGGTGTATTTGTTTTTTGATAAAATTCCACAATTTAAGATGCATTTGTTCTAAGCACTCGTAATTCTGATCTTGACCCTCCAGAAAGAGGAAAGTATATCTTCCCTGATTGCATGTATCTCTCCTTGTGTGGAGAAAGAAAATAAAACTATCTCTCTTCCGATTGTGTGTATATCTTCATTTCCTAGCCTAAATGATTTACTTGCCACTAATCTATGAATTAGATAAGGATAATTTCATCCTAAATAGTCTATAATTATGTGCCTTGGTCACCGTGTTGAAAATAATACACCTTAGATAAAGGAATGGAGGGATTATTTTACAAATTTGTACTTCAGAAATATGTGGACATGTGCATCTACTTTTCTTTACAATTTGGAAAAGGTACAATCAATTTTATGAATAAGACATGTGGTGTAATTTTGTACGTCTTGATACATCGGCTTTCCCATACAAATTTCCACCGTAACGTGTGGGGTATTCTTCTAGTTTCAACAGTCTACCATGCCAACACCACAGTCGTAGTCTGCAGCTGGGACTTGGGAAGTGGCTCAACAGACAGTCTGTTGTTTGATGGAAATATGAAGACATTTTCCAGTCTGTCATATTTGACTGATTTGATCGGCTCGCAATACACATAAAAATATTTGCTGTGTGTTTTGATTGGTTGTGTTCAATATTACGTGACCATGTTACTCAGTCAAAATTCTGTGCCATCTATGCAATTAGAATTCTACACATATGAATCTTGATATTTTTTTTAGAAAAGGAGGATGCCCACCGGCCTCTTCATCTGGGCGATGCATACGGCCACTTTATTAATTATTCTCACAAGACCTTACAAAGCCATACAACAACAAGACTAAAGCCACCGTCTAAGCAACAACTGTCGCTACACCTATCCACTTGATGAAGGGGCGCAGATAGTCTGGGCCCAATACCAAACAGACATCGTAGCCAAACCTAAACATCTAAGACCCGAGGTCCCAACCAGGACCCCTGCCGACTATGGCGCACCTATCAGTCCGGCGCACTCCTCAACCAGGACGCCTGTCGGGTATGAGGTCACCGCGGCCACCTGCCACCAATCCATCTTCAAAGCTGTACTTTTCCATGCACCGTGCCAGGTCTCATATGAATCTTGATATAAGTGCCACGATTTGTTTAGTATGTAGTACTCTGTTCCTATATAGGCCAAAAAATTGTTCTGTTTTCTGCTTCTAGTTTCTTCTAGTATGCTGGACCATCTTCTCTCTAATCACTATGTCCTGGCTGTAATCTTTGTATGCATGATCATCTACCTCAACACATCATATAGTCATCGGAATACCTTTTCTTAAGTTGTGACAAGAGTTAAGAGATAGGTTGCAACTGTTCCCCGCAAAAAAAATTGTATTACTGTCAATGGAGTTACAGAGAGTACTCCCGTCAGAGAGGGCACGAACTGTACATCGTGCATGCACAGCGTGGTTAGCTAGATCCTACAGTATAATCTAGGAATCCTTACAACAATAGGTTTACACGTGACAGTACAACATATCTCAACGACAAGTTGGGTGCAAAACATGTTTTTAGTGTGCAACTTTATTTTAGGGAAATGTCATCATGGCTCACTTTTTTTTTTGAAACTGTCACCGGCAGGAAAGGCTCCCCACATGAATATATTTCAACTAAAAAATATCAACACATGTTTAGGAAAGACGAGAGGAGAAAAAATCCCACCACATTCAGGAGTGGATTTTCAGATCCGCCTTTCGAAGGCGGTGGGACCAAATTGTGAGGTCAGAGATACAGCCTGAATTACATGAACTGGTGATTGTACAATTCCTCTAAAAGTCCTGGCATTTCTAGCATCCCAAATTTCCCAGAGTACTAGGGACAGAATAAAGGGCCAGACAGCCTGCGGGAGGCTTGGGTGGCATGGCTTGTTCCACAACTCAGAGAGCGGCGACGAGTAGGGCTGAAGACCGAGTGCTACCCATATGGCAGTCGAAGCGGGGCAAGAGAAGGACAGGTGGGCGTGGTCCTCCTGAGCTGCATTGCAATGTGGGCAAGATGATGTAGAGTCGATAATCGTCTTGCGGTGCAAGTTAGCTCGAGTGTTCAGCCTGTCCAAGTAGAATAGTCATCCAAAGATTCAGACCCTACTAGGAACATTGGAGTCCCAAATGTGAGCAAGGTTCGGATCCAAAAGCTATGAGGCAAGAGCGTCATATGCACCCTTGGTGGAGAAGGGGGCCCCGTTGAGCAATGATCGTTCGTCCGACACTTTCGAGAGGTTCACATCCTGCAACAAAAGTCTCAAGGCAGCCAATTCATTGGAAGTGGTTAAGGTTAGCCGGCTACGTAGGCCCAGATCAATCTCATCCATCACTAAGTTTTTAACAAGAGCATTTGGCTTAGTGTGGCGAGAGAACAAGGCTGGGAAAGCAGTGGAAAGGGGATCTCAAAGCAGCCAACAATGTAACCAAAAAAAGGTGGATGAGCTATTAACTATATGAACTTGTGAGATCTCTCTGAGGGTGTTAATGTGTCTAAAAATAGCCTTACCAAGGAAGGAGGCATTTTACCTAGACCTATATGTAGTGGATAGTGGTTAAGAATCTAGTCCTTCCCAAACAGAAGAGGTGAGTGAAGGAATTTGAAAGAAAATTTCAACATAAGGCAAAAAATTCGTGCTCGTAATTTTTTAACTCCTAGACCACCTGCCTGCTTAGGCATATGATAATCCACAAGTATAGGGGATCAATTGTAGCCTCTTTCGATAAGTAAGAGTGTCGAACCCAACGAGCAGCTAAAGGTAGAACAAATATTCCCTCAAGTTCTATCGACCACCGATACAACTCTACGCACGCTTGACGTTCTCTTTACAAGAACAAGTATGAAACTAGAAGTACTTTGTAGGTGTTTTTGGATAGGTTTGCGAGAATATAAAGAGAGCGTAAATACAAAGTAGGGGCTGTTTAGATAAGGACACAATAAAGTAAATATAGCGAGTGTGGAAAAGTGGTGGTAGGAGTTGCGAAATTGTCCCTAAGCAATTGACTGCTTTACTAGACTGATAGCAAGTATTATGCGGGAGAAGCCACTGCTAGCATGTCATCCCTTACTTGGAATTCTATGCACTTATGATTGGAACTATTAGCAAGCGTCCGCAACTACTAACGTTCATTAAGGTAAAACCCAACCATAGCATTAAGTTATATTGGTCCCCCTTCAATCCCGTATGCATCAATTTCTATGCTAGGTTGAAGCTTCTGTCACTCTTGCCCTCCAATACATAGTCCTATCAACATACAACTAACCCTATGGTGTGATCCACGCGCGCACTCATATGATGGGCACCAAAGGACAACAATATAACCACAAGCAAATTAAATCAATCATAGCAATTCATCAACCACCGATAGGACAACGAAAATCTACTCAGACATCATAGGATGGCAACACATCATTGGATAATAATATGAAGCATAAAGCACCATGTTCAAGTAGAGGGTACAGCGGGTTGTGGGAGAGTGGACCGCTGTAGATAGAGGGGGGAAGGTGATGATGATGTTGGTGAAGATGGCGGCGGTGTTGGTGTAGATTGCGGTGATGATGATGGCCCCCGGCGGCGTTCCGGCGCCACCGGAAGCGAGGGGGAGAGAGCCCCCCTTCTTCTTCTTCTTCCTTGACTTTCTCCCTAGATGGGAGAAGGGTTTCCCCTTTGGTCCTTGGCCTCCATGGCATGGGAGGGGCGAGAGCCCCTCCGAGATTGGATCTGTCTCTCTGTCTCTCTCTGTTTCTGCGTTCTTGTCTGCCGCCCTTTCACCGTTTCGTGTATATATGGAGATCCGTAACTCCGATTGGATTGAAACCTTCGCCCATATCTTTTTCCAAAAATTGGCTTTCTTGCGGCCGAAGAAGGGCGTCAATCGCCTTACGGGGGCCCACAAGGGTCAGGGGCGTGCCTGCCTGGAGTGGGCATGGCCCCCACCCTCGTGGCCACCTCGGGCACCGTCTCGCGTTGATTTTACTTCCCAAAAATCACAAATATTCCAAAATAATTCTCCGTCCGTTTTTATCCCGTTTGGAATCCATTTGATATGGGGTTTCTGCGAAACATAAAACATGCAACAAACAGGAACTGGCACTGGGCACTGGATCAACATGTTAGTCCCAAAAATAGTATAAAAAGTTGCCAAAAGTATATGAAATTTGTAGAATATTGGCGTGGAACAATCAAAAATTATAGATACGACGGAGACGTATCGGCATCCCCAAGCTTAATTCCTGCTCGTCCTCGAGTAGGTAAATGATAAAAAAGATTATTTTTGATGTGGAATGCTACCTAGCATAATCTTGATCATGTATCTAATAATGGCATGAATATTAAGACACGAGTGATTCAAAGCAATAGTCTATCATTTGACATAAAAACAATAATACTTCAAGCATACCAACCAAGCAATTATGTCTTATCGAAATAACATAGCCAAAGGAAGCTCGTCCCTACAAAATCATATAGTCTGGCTATGCTCCATCTTCACCACACAAAGCATTCAAATCATGCACAACCCCGATGACAAGCCGAGCAATTGGTTCATACTTTTTAACACGCTTCAGGTTTTTCAACCCTCACGCAATACATGAGCGCAAGCCATGGACATAACACTATAGGTGGAATAGAATATGATGATGAGGGTTATGTGGAGAAGACAAAAAGGAGAAAGTCTCACATCGACGCGGCTAATCAACGGGCTATGGAGATGCCCATCAATTGATGTCAATGTGAGGAGTAGGGATTGCCATGCAACGGATGCACTAGAGCTATAAGTGTATGAAAGCTCAAACTAGAACTAAGTGGGTGTGCATCCAACTTGCTTGCTCATGAAGACCTAGGGCATTTGAGGAAGCCCATCGTTGGAATATACAAGCCAAGTTCTATAATGAAAATTTCCACTAGTATATGAAAGTGATAACTCAAGAGACTCTCTATATGAAGAACATGGTGCTACTTTGAAGCACAAGTGTGGTAAAAGGATAGTAACATTGCCCCTTCTCTCTTTTTCTCTCATTTTTTTTGTGGCTTTTTTGGGCCTCTCTTTTTTTTTTGGCTCTTTGGCCTCTTTTATTTTTTTAAGTCCGGAGTCTCATCCCGACTTATGGGGGAATCATAGTCTCCATCATCCTTTCCTCACTGGGGCAATGCTCTAATAATGATGATCATCACACTTTTATTTACTTACAACTCAATATTACAACTCGATACTAGAACAAAGATATGACTCTATATGAATGCCTCCGGCGGTGTACCAGGATGTGCAATGATCTAGCGTAGCAATGACATCAAAAAACGGACAAGCCATGAAAACATCATGTTAACTATCTTACGATCATGCAAAGCAATATGACAATAAATGCTCAAGTCATGTATATGATGATGATGGAAGTTGCATGGCAGTATATCTTGGAATGGCTATGGAAATGCCATGATAGGTAGGTATGGTGGCTGTTTTGAGGAAGATATAATGAGGCTTATGTGTGACAGAGCGTATCATATCACGAGGTTTGGATGTACCAGCGAAGTTTGCACCAACTATCGAGGTGAGAAAGGGCAATGCACGGTACCGAAGAGGCTAGCAATGATGGAAGGGTGAGAGTGCGTATAATCCATGGACTCACATTAGTCATAAAGAACTCATATACTTACTGCAAAATTTTATTAGCCCGCGAAGCAAAGTACTACTACGCATGCCCCTAGGGGGATAGATTGGTAGTAAAAGACCATCGCTCATCCCTGACCGCCACTCATAAGGAAAGCAATGAATGAACACCTCATGCTCCGACTTTGTTACATAACGGTTCACCATACGTGCATGCTACGGGACTTGCAAACCTCAACACAAGTATTTCTCAATTTCACAATTACTCAACTAGCACGACTCTAATATCACCACCTTTATATCGCAAAACTATTGCAAGGAATCAAACATATCATATTCAGTGATCTACAAGTTTTATGTAGGATTTTATGACTAACCATGTGAATGACCAGTTCCTGTCATCTCTCTAAATAGATATAAGTGAAGCAAGAGAGTTTAATTCTTTCTACAAAAGATATGCCCACGCTCTAACAAATATAAGTGAAGCAAAAGAGCATTCTACAAATGGCGGTTGTCTAAGTGAAGAGAAACAGGCAATCCAAACTTCAAATGATATAAGCGAAGCACATGAAGCATTCTATAAAGCCATACTCAAAAAATATAAGTGAAGTGCAAAGAGCATTCTATAAATCAACCAAGGACTATCTCATACCAGAATGGTGCATAGAAGGAAAATGAAAACTAAATGCAAAAGACGCTCCAAGATTTGCACATATCGCATGAACGAAACGAATCCGAAAACATACCGATACTTGTTGAAGAAAGAGGGGATGCCTTCCTGGGCATCCCCAAGCTTAGACGCTTGAGTCTCCTTGAATATTTACTTGGGTTGCCTTGGGCATCCCCAAGCTTGAGCTCTTTCCTCTCTTCCTTCTTCTCACATCGAGACCTCCTCGATCATCGAACACTTCATCCACACAAAACTTCAACAGAAAACTCGGGAAGATCCGTTAGTATAATAAAGCAAATCACTACTCTAAGTACTGTTGCAAACCAATTCATATTTTGTTTTTGCATTGTGTCTACTTTAATATAGCTTTTCCATGGCTTAATCCACTGATATAAATTGATAGTTTCATCAAAACTAGCAAACTATGCATCAAAAAGAGAATCTGTCTAAAACAGAACAGTCTGTAATAATCTGAACATTAACCATACTTCTGGTACTTGCAAAATTCTTCCACAATTAGGAAAAATAAAAAATTTGTATAGGAAGACAGTGCAAAAAGAATCAGAACCATTTGACGTTCTAGTAAAAATTAAAAATCGCGCACTACAGCCAAAGTTTCTGTCCTGCACCGTACAAACCAACAAGCATCGTAAACATCCTAAAGGCAAACCTTGGCACATTATTTTTATAATACAATGGAATTGTACAAGGGGATAATTATTTTTATTGAAAAGTTTCTGTAATTAAGATTCACAAAGTTGCCGTGAGCATGAACAAAGTTCAAGGAGCTCTCCTACTTCAACAATGCTTGTCTTTCTCACTTTCACTTTCCTTTTTGAAAAAGTTCTGGGTTCCCCTCTTTATTTTATTTTGCTTTTAAACTTTATAAAAGCACACAAAAGAAATAAATGACTCTCTAAGACTTCCGGTTTGTCTCCCTGGCAGCGCTTTCTTTAAAGCCATTAAGCTAGGCATATAGTGCTCAAGTAGTGAATCCACCCGGATCCCAAGGTATATCAAAGCCAATTTTAATTAGCAATGATTTGGCATTTAGTAGTGAGCACGAAGCAACATATATCAAGTAATTACTAAGTCTAACTCTCTTCCTATGCATCGGCATGTCATAAAAGAACAATTCATGCACACATAGTAAAGGTCAATGCATAGTATAAACAGTTTCTTGCAATTTTGTCATGTGGGAAACATAGAGAGGTGGAGATATAGTTCCTCTCTCATAATAATTGCAAGTAGGAGCAGCAAGCACATGCATATTATACTCATCAAAATCATCATGTGTAGTAGTAAAAGGCAACCCATCAATATAATCCTTAATAAGTGCAAGCTTCTCCGATATACTGTAGTCGGGAGAATTCAAAAAGATAATAGGACTATCATGCGTGGGTGCAATAGCAACAATTTCATTCATAACATAAGGAACTATAGCAAGTTCATATCCATAAGCATAATTCATATTGGCATCTTGGCCACAAGCATAGCAAGCATCATCAAAAAGGGATATTTCAAAAGAATCAAAGGGATCATAACAGTCATCATCAAAATCTTCAAACTCTTTAAACATAGATTCAATTTCATAAGCACCCATAAAAGCAACAAATTCTTCTATTTGTTCCACATCATAGTAATCATATATACCATTAGCATAAGAAGCTAAGGTTTTATTATCATTAGATTTGCATGAAAAGGGAAGGTGTGGAGCCTTCATCCTAGAGCAACAAGTATAATCATAACTCAAGCATACTTGCCGAGCATACCACTTCAATATATGAATTTGATCCCATAATAGTTTCCCTTTTTGTGTCAAGCGGTAATCTCTAAAGTATTCACATTGATCCAACGTTACTCCCATTACATAATTAAATGGGGTTTTCTCAGGATTATTAAAGTAGTACATAATATCTTTCACATAACCAGCACCGAGGGTTTTAGGAGGTTCCCCATCTCCATGGGCAGAAAGTACACCTAATTTTTTTGGTCTTTCGTGTTCCATATCCATAACTAAAGATAAAGAACAACTAAGAACAGCAAATAAAAATTACTTAGTGATAAAGGAAACAAGCACACACGAGAATATTCACCCCACACTATTGCTCCCCGGCAACGGCGCCAGAAAAAGGTCTTGATAACCCACAAGTATAGGGGATCAATTGTAGCTTCTTTCAATAAGTAAGAGTGTCCAACCCAACGAGGAGCTAAAGGTAGAACAAATATTTCCTCAAGTTCTATCGACCACCGATACAACTATACGCATGCTTGACGTTCGCTTTACCTAGAACAAGTATGAAACTAGAAGTACTTTGTAGGTGTTTTTGGATAGGTTTGCGAGAATATAAAGAGAGCGTAAATAAAAAGTAGGGGCTGTTTAGATAAGGACACAATAAAGTAAATATAGCGAGTGTGGAAAAGTGGTGGTAGGAGTTGCGAAATTGTCCCTAAGCAATTGACTACTTTACTAGACCGATAGCAAGTATTATGTGGGAGAGGCCACTGCTAGCATGTCATCCCTTACTTGGAATTCTATGCACTTATGATTGGAACTATTAGCAAGCGTCCGCAACTACTAACGTTCACTAAGGTAAAACCCAGTCATAGCATTAAGTTATATTGGTCCCCCTTCAATCCCGTATGCATCAATTTCTATGCTAGGTTGAAGCTTCTGTCACTCTTGCCCTCCAATACGTAGTCCTATCAACATACAACTAACCCTATGGTGTGATGCACGCGCATGCTCATATGATGGGCACCAAAGTACAGCAACATAACCACAAGCAAATTAAATCAATCATAGCAATTCATCAACCACCGATAGGACAACGAAAATCTACTCAGACATCATAGGATGGCAACACATCATTGGATAATAATATGAAGCATAAAGAGCCATGTTAAAGTAGAGGGTACAACGGGTTGCGGGAGAGTGGACCGCTGTAGATAGAGGGGGGAAGGTGATGATGATGTTGGTGAAGATGGCAGAGGTGTTGGTGTAGATCGCGGTGATGATGATGGCCCCGGGCGGCGTTCCGGCGCCACCGGAAGCGAGGGGGAGAGAGCCCCCCTTCTTCTTCTTCTTCTTCTTCCTTGACCTTCTCCCTAGATGGGAGAAGGGTTTCCCCTGTGGTACTTGGCCTCCATGGCATGGGAGGGGTGAGAGCCCCACCGAGATTGGATCCGTCTCTCTGTCTCTCTCTGTTTCTGCGATCTGGTCTGCTGCCCTTTCACCGTTTCGTGTCTATATGGAGATCCGTAACTCCGATTGGATTGAAACCGCCTTACGGTCGAAGAAGGAAGTCAACCGCCTTACGGGTGGCCCACGAGGGTCAGGGGCGCGCCTGCCTGGAGTGGGCGTGGGCCCCACCCTCGTGGCCACCTCGGGCACCGTATCGCATTGATTTTACTTCCCAAAAATCACAAATATTACAAAATAATTCTCTGTCCGTTTTTATCCCGTTTGGACTCTGTTTGATATGGGGTTTCTGTGAAACATAAAACATGCAACAAACAGGAACTGGCACTCGGCACTGGATCAATATGTTAGTCCCAAAAATAGTATAAAAGTTGCCAAAAGTATATGAAAGTTGTAGAATATTGGCATGGAACAATGAAAAATTATAGATACGACGGAGACGTATCAGCATACACACCCTATCCCATGCAACCAGGCACTTAGCCCCAGAGAAGGTATCATCGTTCGACCAGAAGAAGATCCATCGACGCTTGTCAATTTCTTCCAGAACGCTTACACTAGTAGAAAAAGGGCCATTTGTCCCGGTTCGTAAGGCCCATCTGTCCCGGTTGGGGAACTGGGACTAAAGTGTCATTACTAATGCCCTAGGCCTTTAGTCCCGGTTCTTATACGAACCGGGACAGATGGGCCTCAACGTGGCCGCTCCGATGAGCCCAGACAGGAGGGCCTTTGGTCCCGGTTGGTAGCACCAACCGGGACCAATAAGCTTCCACGCGTCAGCATTTCAGAGGCTGGTTTTGTTTTGAAAGGAGGTGGTTTAGGGGTTTTGGGGGTTAATTTAGGTTGTTATAGGTAGCTAATAGAGATATGTGTCCTCTCTTATCTCTGTGCTATTGCTACTACTATGTCTAAACATGACTTAGATTGAAGTGAGGCAACATGTGGTGCATGTCGAAAGTAATACTAATCCTAACTTGATCAAGTTTGGATTGTACTACTTTTGACATGCACCACATGCATGTTGGCTTCACTTCAATCCAATACATGTTCATTTCACCCACAGATATATAATAACTCTTCATGCTCGCATCATGCATCATCATAATAACAAGTCCTACTAATCATCATCATACAACTTCTACTCGTTATTAATAACAAGTCATACGATCATCATCCTGATAGTCATCGAACCAACCCTACTTAATTGTTCTTAGCACATGATCATCAGTATTAGGCAGGACCTAAATACCCTATTTAAGGTAAAATAGCATAAAACAATATAGACCCTGACTCTCCATTATGGAGAATGGAGATCATCCTGTCTCCAATTCTTGTGCGGCGCTTCCTTTTGCTTCCAAGAACCTCCTTACGACTGTCCATACATTTTTTCCATTCTCTGATTAGCATGTCTCCACTTCTTTTAGAAATCCGGTATGGACAGTTGAGATTCGTAGGATGACCTGGTTGTATGTTCAAAACATGAAGGCTACCATACTCATACATCAAATGAGGCACACAATCCGTCGGGATTCTCTGTTGAAAAACATAGTAATAACTTCATAGTTAGCAATGATGTACTAGTTTTAGAAGTATGCAAAAGATGCACGAATGTCGTAATAGTAGAAAATCTTACCAGGGTATCTCCATAGTAGTTACCGTAGTTCAACACGTGCACTAGTGGCACGTATTGACCATAATGTTGAGGAGTTTTACAATAGATATTGTAATTCTCAAGATCAGTACAAAATCCGACCAGATGATTTTTCTCCTTATAAGTTAACTCAGAGCCATCGGTGTAGTAGGTTCTGTCTACCATCTTCCGCACATTCTTTGAACAATCAAATAAGCTGAATGGAATAAGCTGTCAACTATTTTGAAATGAACAATATAAATTAGTTAATAATTAACTATGTTTGAGAAACTCACATAGCGGTAGAACTGGAGGCGTATCAACAAGGACCCAAATGTCCATATTGTCTTGGTCGATGTCAGGATCACCAAGATCCATGGTGACAAGCATACCCTCATCAAAACCATACATCTTGCAAAATGCTTCCCAATTTTTGCAACCAAAATGGGTTACGCTCTCAGCATTATACAGATTTACTTCAAAATCCACATCATGATGGGTCCTTAGGTGAATTTTCTTCGTTTCAAAATTTTCATGGTCTTCAAAATCCATCCTCTCCAAGACATAGCGTCTTGCATGGCATGGGATAAGCTATACTCGAATTGTAAAAGATGAAAATTACACGTTGAAATAGTTGAAGTCATGCTTAATTACGAAAAAAACACTTGTCGTCGTTGCGTACCGTTTCAACATCGAAGGTCTCCTCGAGCTTAATGCTGAAGCGCCGATCATCGTCCAGGTGAGGCCTGTCGCACAGACCTCGATCGTCGTGGCACCAGCCGCACTCCCCGGGAGACTTTCGTCGTCCGATGACGACATTTCCTACGTTCATAATTCAAAGATTAAACTTGTACAATTAAATATATGTACTACAAAAACTAAATTAGATCATTATTATTCATCACGGGTTGACTATCGGTTTGTCGAGTCTTTTCTTGAAAACTCTCAGCTCACGTGGTGTATACATTCGACCGTTGGTGATGGTCGCTCCTCCATTCGTCCCCGAGTGCATTACACCAAAATGTCTAGCACACGGGAACGAAGGAGAAGCGACCCCCACGACAACAGTCGGGATTCTTCGTCCTCTCATATATGGTGGAGACTCGACAGACTTAAAGTCAACCCGAAATATCGTTTAATTATCTTTCTAAAAAAGGATTTGGCTGGTCTCACCTCGAGGTCGGAGGGGGTCGGTGACGGGGACGACGGCGGGGATGATGGAGGGGGGCTCCTAGATTTCTGCGACAACAAAAACCCTATAAGCTATCAACTAATCATATGCATACGCCTTGCATAGTGCTCTCCAATTTTAGCATTCAAAGTAGGAGTAGTTTTCCAATTTGAGCATTCAATAAGCAAAATCAAATCGCAAAATAAAGTAGTATTCATATTAGGATGCATTCAATTATAAGCAAAACTACATCATCTCTTGCGTCCGTACATCGTCGAATATTATCACTAATACACCTCGAATACTATCATACATATAGCATCGCTAGTACAGCTAGAACCGTAGCGCCCGACGGGTATCGGCGCGGGCGGTGGACACCCAAAGAGAAGGAACCATCACAGGATCATAGCTCCAGTGAGATCTCTGAAGAAGCTGCCAGGTATTGTCGAACCTGCCCTCCAACGCAACCATGTAGCGACGGACGTGCTCATCCTCCTCACTGACACGGTGACGTACCACCTCCGCGGTGTCCGGAAGCCTCGGCACCGTCACAGGCCCACGCGACTGCCACCAAACAAGGATCGGGTCAACGACGGGATGGCTCCTCACCAACCTACGCCCCCCGGAAGGTAGCACCTCCCAATACCAGCCCGGCGGAGCCCAGTCCCGGACATGGCCCCTCTGCTCAAGCCGGCCTCCTCCGCCGAGTCGACGACGAGGAGGCGGGATAGGCATCGTCGACGTCGATGTGGGAATAATTGCTTGAACTAAAAAAATAAACTAGTTCTATTAATTTTCTCGCTACAAATAAACTACTTCTATATATAGTAAAATAAAGTAGTTTTCTTAAATCAACTAGTTCAACCACTACTAAGCACTTAATTACTATAAATAAAATAAAGTAGTACTGATTAAAAATAAACTACCTCTATATATAGTAAAATAAAGTAGTTTTATTAAATCAACTAGTTCAACTACTAAGCACTTACTATAAATAAAATAAAGTAGTACTTACTAAAAATAAACTATTTCTATATATAGTAAAATAAAGTAGTTTTATTAAATCAACTAGTTAAACTACTAATTAAGCACTAACTATAAATAAAATAAAGTAGTACTTACTAAAAATCAGAAGAGGAAGAAGAAGGAAAAGAAGAAAGAAAGAAAAAAAAAGAAGAAAAAAAGAAGAAGAGAAGAAGAAGGAATAGAGGAGAAGAAGAAAAAATAGAATAATCTATTTTTTCTTCTTCTCCTCTATTCCTTCTTCTTCTCCCCTTTTTTTCCTTCTTTTTCCTCTTCCTTTTCCTCTTCTTTTTCTTCTTCTTTTTCCTCTTCTTTTTCTTCTAAATATGAACATATACATAAAAGACTTTGATCATACACAATTTTAATATGAGTTTTAACTTAGTAAATTCTATGAACAAAAACAATTCCACAAACATCTCATCTCGTCTCCACAAAACACATCTCATCTCATCTCATTTCATCCAAAAATAATTCTTTGCACATTCTTTGCATATGAACATACATACATTTACTTTTTTTCTCTCTTAAATGTAACATATGAACATTTTCTTAAATGAGCATATGAACATACATATCACCAAAAAATAGACCTTTTTCTTTGCATATGTACATAAAAAAATCTATACACATCAATCCATCCATCTATATATATGAAAAAAATTAAAGAAAAAAATTCTATGAACCTAAAAAATTCTAGGAAGCAGGGGCAGGGCCGGCGGCGGCAACGCGTAGGGGCAGGGGCGGTGGCGGCGGCAACTCGCAGGGCAGGGCGGCAGCGGTGGCAGCGCAGGGCAGGGGCGGCAGCGCGCGGCGGCGGCGCAAGGGGAAGGGGAGCGGAGCTCACTAGGGGGAGGGTGGCAGCGGCAGCGCGCAGGGGCAGGGGCAGCGGCGGCGGCGGCGCGCAGGGGTGGGCAGGGGCTGCGGCGTAGGGAAGGGGAAGAGGGGGCAGAGCTCACTGGGGGAGCGTGCAGGCTCGGGGAAGGGCGGCGCAGCAGTAGCCTGGCGGCGTCGGGGCAGGGCGTCAGCGTCGAGAGGAGAATGGGAGGTGGGGGAAAATTTCCTAAGTGCTGTATATATAGACAGAGCATTGGTCCCGGTTCGTGGCATCAACCGGGACCAATGCCCCCCTTTAGTCCAGGTTGGTGCCACCAACCGAGACCAAAGGGCTGCTGAAAGGAGACATTTGGTCCCGGTTGGTGGCACCAACCGGGATTAAAGAGGCGGCATTTGTCCCGGTTGTTACCAAGAACCGGTTTTAATACACCCCTTTAGTCCCGGTTGGTGTCACCAACTGGGACTAAATGCCCTTGCACAACGGCGTGGTGGTGAGAGTTTAGTCCCACCTCGCTAGTTGAGAGGGGCGCGCAGTGGTTTATAAGCCCCACTACCGCACCCCTCTCAACCTCCTCTCCATTGCAGGCTTACGGGCCTACTTGTTACTGCTATGCCTGATGGGCCTGCTGGCCCTGCTGCGGGCCTGAATCCTGGCCCATGGGTGGGTTTCTAGTCGTATTCAGGCCGTGGTGGCCCAGTAGGTGGCAATTTTTTTTTATTTTTCCTATTTTTTGTTTTCATTTTTGCTTGATTTGTTTCGTTTTGTTTTGTTTCTACTTACAACAAAATACTTATTTATTTTATTTTATTTTGTTTCTAATTACTTATTTATTTTATTTTATGATAATTCTTTTTGCTACTAAAGTTTCTAACAGAAAAAGTTATTTATGAAAATTCCTTTTGCTTTTAATGATTTTGAACAGAAAATACTTTGATAATTTTAGTTGCATCAATTTTATATAATTTTAGTTTCAATAATACCAGAGGTTGCTTATAACATTTTGAACAGAAAATACGTTGATAATTTTAGTTTCATAAATTTTATTTATTTTATTTTATTTTGTTTCTACTTATATACTTTATTAAAGTTTATTTTATTCTGTTTCTAATTACTTATTTATTTTATTTTATGATAATTGTTATTTTCCATGCATTTACTGATTATTTTGAGCTATAAGACCCTAAAATTGAAAAGCACTACCAATGAACTCTAAAAAGGTTGAAAGTTGGCATGGTATCATCATTTCACCCACATAGCATGTGCAAGAAAATAGAGAGGGTTACGGCAAAAACTGGATGCACTTTGTGTACAAAACGGACAATCTCTTTCGAAGTATCAGGGTATCATACGGAAACTCGTCTGTTATAAAGGGATTTCATTTTTTAGAACTTATTTGAACTCCATAGTTTTTCTGTGTCCAAATGCACCATTCAAAGCCACATCATCAATTTTCAACCCTTTCTGACTTCATTTGTTATTTTCCATGTATTTACTGATTATTTTGAGCTATAAGACCCTGAAATTGAAAAGCACTACAAATGAACTCTGAAAAGGTTGAAAGTTGGCATGGTATCATCATTTCACCCACATAGCATGTGCAAGAAAGTTGAGAGGGTTGCGGAAAAACTGGATGCACTTCGTGTGCAAAACGGACAATCTGTTTCGAAGTATCAGGATTTCATACGGAAACTCGTCTGTTACAACAGGCATTTCAAATGAACTACGAAAAGGTTGAAAGTTGGCATGGTATCATCATAATAGTTGTGGAGAGAAAGTCTTCACTTTTTTTTCACTTGTGTGCTTTGATTATTGCGCCGTAACCATGGATAATCTTCATCGTTTATCATGATGCTTGGGTCAGCCTGGACTTTGAAGGGAGGAATTTCATGAAACTTTTCATAATCTTCAGACATGTCTGTCTTGCCCTCCACTCCCACAATGTCCCTTTTTCTTGAAAGAACTATGTGGCGCTTTGGCTCATCGTATGATGTATTCGCTTCCTTATCTTTTCTTTTTCTCAGTTTGGTAGACATGTCCTTCACATAGATAACATGTGCCACATCATTGGCTAGGACGAACGGTTCGTCAGTGTACCCAAGATTGTTCAGATCCACTGTTGTCATTTCGTACTGTGGGTCTACCTATACCGCGCCTCCTGACAGATTGATCCATTTTCACTTAAACAAAGGGACCTTAAAATCATGTCCGTAGTCAAGTTCCCATATGTCCACTATGTAACCATAATACGTGTCCTTTTTCCTCTCGGTTGCTGCATCAAAGCGGACACCGCTGTTTTGGTTGGTGCTCTTTTGATCTTGGGCGATCGTGTAAAACGTATTCCCATTTATCTCGTATCCTTTGTAAGTCAATACAGTCGAAGATGGTCCCCTGGACAACGAGTACAACTCATCACAAACAGTGTTGTCACCTCTGAGACGTGTTTCCAACCAACTGCTGAAAGTACTGATGTGTTCACATGTAATCCGGTCGTCACACTGCTCCGGGTGTTTGGAGCGCAGACTGTTCTTGTGTTCATCGACATACGGGGTCACCAAGGTAGAGTTCTGTAGAACTGTGTAGTGTGCTTGAGACCAAGAATGCCCGTCCCTGCATATTATTGAGTCCGCTCCTAGCGTGCCTTTTCCAGTCAGTCTCCCGTCATACCGCGATTTAGGGAGACATATCTTCTTTAGGCCAGGAATGAAGTCAACACAAAACCCAATGACATCCTCTGTTTGATGGCCCATGGAGATGCTTCCTTCTGCCTAGCACGGTTACAGACATATTTCTTTAGGACTCCCATGAACCTCTCAAAGAGGAACATATTGTGTAGAAATACGGGGCCGGAATGACAATCTCGTCGACTAGATGAACTAGAACGTGTGTCATGATATTGAAGAAGGATGGTGGGAACACCAGCTCGAAACTGACAAGACATTGCACCACATCACTCCTTAGCCTTGGTATGATTTCTGGATCGATCACCTTCTGAGAGATTGCATTGAGGAATGCACATAGCTTCACAATGGCTAATCGGACGTTTTCCGGTAGAAGCCCCCTCAATGCAACCAGAAGCATTTGCGTCATAATCATGTGGCAGACATGAGACTTTAGGTTCTGGAATATTTTTCTCTGGAATATTTATTATTCCCTTTATATTCGACGAGAAGCCAGTCAGGACCTTCATACCGAGCAGGCATTCAAAAAATATTTTGGTAAGAGCGTAGCTGGCAGGACCTTCATACTGCTTTGGAGGCATGCCGTCTTTTTCGTGCAAACATTGCAGGTCCTCCCGTGCGTCAGGTGTATCTTTTGTCTTCCCATACACGCCCAAGAAGCCTAACAGGTTCACGCAAAGGTTCTTCGTCACGTGCATCACGTCGATTGAAGAGCGTACCTCTAGGTCTTTCTAGTAGGGTAGGTCCTAAAATATAGATTTCTTCTTCCACATGGGTGCGCGTCCCTCAACGTCATTCGAAACAGCTAGTCCGCCGGGACCCTTTCCAAAGATTACTTGTAAATCAGAGACCATAGCAAGTACGCGATCACCGGTACGCATGGCGGGCTTCTACCGGTGATCTGCATCGCCTTTGAAATGCTTGCCTTTCTTTCGACATTGATGGTTGGTCGGGAGAAATCGACGATGGCCCAGGTACACATTCTTCCTGCATCTGTCCAGGTATATACTTTTGGTGTCAGCTAAACAGTGCGTGCATGCGTGGTATCCCTTATTTGTCTGTCTTGAAAGGTTACTGAGAGCGGGCCAATCGTTGATGGTTACAAACAGTAACGCATGCAGGTTAAATTCCTCCTGTTTGTGCTCATCCCACACACGTACACCGTTTCCATTCCACAGCTGTAAAAGTTCTTCAACTAATGGCCTTAGGTACACATCAATGTCGTTGCCGGGTTGCTTAGGGCCTTGGATGAGAATTGGCATCATAATGAACTTCCGCTTCATGCACATCCAAGGAGGAAGGTTATACATACATAGAGTCACGGGCCAGGTGCTGTGATTGCTGCTCTGCTCCCCGAAAGGATTAATGCCATCCGCGCTTAAAGCAAACCATACGTTCCTTGGGTCACCTGCAAACTCAGACCAGTACTTTCTCTCGATTCTTCTCCACTGCGACCCGTCAGCGGGTGCTCTCAACTTCCTGTCTTTCTTACGGTCCTCACTGTGCCATCGCATCAACTTGGCATGCTCTTTGTTTCTGAACAGTCGTTTCAACCGTGGTATTATAGGAGCATACCACATCACCTTCGCAGAACCCTCTTCCTGCGGGGCTCGCCGTCAACATCACCAGGGTCATCTCGTCTGATCTTATACCGCAATGCACCGCATACCGGGCATGCGTTCAAATCCTTGTATGCACCGCGGTAGAGGATGCAGTCATTAGGGCATGCATGTATCTTCTGCACCTCCAATCCTAGAGGGCATACGACCTTCTTTGCTGCGTACGTACTGTCGGGCAACTCGTTATCCTTTGGAAGCTTCTTCTTCAATATTTTTAGTAGCTTCTCAAATCCTTTGTCAGGCACAGCATTCTATGCCTTCCACTCCAGCAATTCCAGTACGGTACCGAGCTTTGTGTTGCCATCTTCGCAATTGGGGTACAACCCTTTTTTGTGATCCTCTAACATGTGATCGAACTTCAGCTTCTCCTTTTCACTTTCGCACTTTTCCCTTGCATCAACAATGACCCGACGGAGATCATCATCGGGCACATCGTCTGGTTCCTCTTGATCTTCAGCAACTTCCACCATTGCAGCATCACCTTATTCAGGGGGCACATAGTTGTCATCGTCCTCTTCTTCTTTGCTGTCTTCCATCATAACCCCTATTTCTCCGTGCTTGGTCCAAACATTATAGTGTGGCATGAAACCCTTATAAAGCAGGTGGGTGTGAAGGGTTTTCGAGTCAGAGTAAGACCTCGTATTCCCACAGCTAGGGCATGGACAACACATAAAACCATTCTGCTTGTTTGCCTCAGCCACTTCGAGAAAATTATGCACGCCCTTAATGTACTCGGAGGTGTGTCTGTCACCGTACATCCATTGCCGGTTCATCTGTGGGCATTATATATAGTTATGTGTGTGAGAAGTAAGAAAATTAGACAAGTATCTATGTAAAGTAAGAATTTTTTTCAGAAAGAAGATAAGAACAAGAGGCTCACCACGGTGGTCTCGGCGACGAGATCGGCGCGGGCGATCGACAGCGGTGAAGACGGGCACGGCGCATGACGGACCGCTAATATAAACCTAGACAAATCTCAGGAAAAATGGAACTCGGAGGTCGAGCTTCGAGAGGAGAAAGCTTAACTAGTGTGGCTCGGGCATTTCATCGAACACCTCATATGCATAGGAGGTGAGCTAGAGCACCCAATGCCCTCCCCCTCGCCGGCCAGCAAAAAACAGAGCACTGTGGAGTGCTCTGCTCGCCCGCGATGGGGTATATATATAGGCAACTCATTTGTCCCGGTTCGTGGATGGAACCAGGAATAAAGGCCTTCCTTCTGTCCCGGTTCCTGCCACGAACCGGGACCAATGGTTGTGGGCCAGGAGCGAGGCCCATTGGTCCCGGTTCGTGCCAAGAACCAGGACAAATGGGCCCAGACGAACCAGGACCAATGCCCACGAGGCCCCGCCTGGCCCCCTGGGCTCTCGAACCGGGACAAATGTCTCCATTGGTCCCGGTTCGTGGCAGAACCGGGACTAATGGGCTGGCCAGGCCCGAACGAAAGCCCCTTTTTCTACTAGTGTTATTGGAAGAGAAACACACATCATAAAATACGTGGGTAGGCTATCCAGAACGGCAAATAGAAGAATGAGACGACCCACACGAGAGAGCAGAAGAGCGTGCCAACCTGCTAAGTAGATATCACAACGGTCAATAAGTGTCTAGAACGTAGAACGGGGGGGGGGGGGGGGGTTATGCAAGGACAGGGGAAGGCTGAGGTATTTTGGCGGGAACGAGGTGACTGAGGTGGCCAGTGTCGCAGCCATGGAGGCGGCGAGCACGGGTTCAATGTTTAAAGGAACGAACATTGTTTTGGAGAAATTAGTGGAGAGGCCTGTGGCACTAAAAAAGTCATCTAGAATGTGTTTAAGGTTGTTTTGCAGCTGCTTCATCTGCCTTAAGGATTATTAGCGTATCGTTCGCATACCAGAGGACTGGGCAAGGGAGTGTTGAGGATATGGGGTGGGCTAGAAGATTTTGATCACAAGCGTTCTTTATCATCCTTTGAAGGACAACAGCGACAATTATGAACAGGGAAGGGGAGAGGGGGTCACCCTAGAGTAAGCCGTTCATACATTGAGTCCATGGGCCAGGAATGTCGTTGAGGATGATGGTCGTTTTCCCGGTAGTAAGTAGGGATTTTATCCAGCTAATCCATTTGTTGGAGAAGCAAAAAGAGAGGGCCATCACACTAAGTCAAAAGCCTTGGAGAAGTCAAACCTGGAGGACATCAGCCGCGTAGAGAAAATTCTCGGAGATGGTGCGGCCATATATGAAGCTAGTTTGGTCCAGGTGCACAAGGAGTGGGACAACCGCCTTATCATGGCCATGTTTTTTCTGCCTTGTATCGGGGGTTAATGAGACTGTTTGGACTAAATTATGATCATGTAGTTCCTGTTCCAGGTGAGAGGGAGGACATATTGATATCATCCTAAAATAATAGCAAGATGTTATAAAGAAAAATCTAGCAGTACGTACCAAAGGTTGTTTTACACTACCTTATAAATGATTCTCGAGACTTTTATCTGGTAGAAAATAATTTCAAACAATTCCTTTTGTTCTGCCATTTTAATTTTTTTTGAGTGTGTGTTGTGCTCATGTGGTTCTAATAGCATCAAAATTGTGGAGAAGTATGGTGGAGCAG
Source organism: Triticum aestivum (assembly GCF_018294505.1). Lineage (NCBI taxonomy): Eukaryota > Viridiplantae > Streptophyta > Magnoliopsida > Poales > Poaceae > Triticum > Triticum aestivum. The sequence goes on from NC_057799.1 coordinate 634,002,502, forward strand.
GTGTTTTTCTGCATCATCTGTAAACCAAAATTTATCCAATTGGAAATTATTTCTATTTGTGATGCATGGACATGTTACTATAATGGGAAATCAGGTCAAGTTACAATGGAAAAGGGATCCGAAATGCAATTTATATGACCGATGACTGCCCGAAACCTTTTTTCACCTACTATTTATGCTTTGTGCAGTAGTCGCATCAGTTAATTACACATAATTTTATTTTGCCGTTTGTGCCTCACTATCTTTTTATGCATGTTTCTGATGTACTGAGTAGTTGTTATGGTGCATATATTTGGGTTGTCATCAGGTTCCTTTGCCCTGCTCCTTTCAGGTATAAATTGTTTTTTAGGAAACTATTTGAATTCTCCCTCGGGTCAATGTTTCTGTGTTGTTTTTCTTTAGAAGTTTTCCTTCTATGTCACTTCCACTTGCGAATTGAAATGTTAACCTTGACCTTTTTGGTTCTTGACACTAAAATATCCTTGCTTACTATAGTTTTTCCTGCCATGTTCATGACGGTGATTTAGGACTATTAACTGAAGATGAAGATTAATGGATACTGGTTCTACATTTGTGAAGCCTTGCCTACTGCATCACACTTTCTTTGGCAGATTATTGGTTCTACATTTGTGAAGCCTTGCCTACTGTAACAGTCAGTATTACAAAACCAATATCCTTTCATGTAGAACCAATATCTTTTGATGTGCAGATTATTGTTTTGTACTGATCAAGCATATATATGCCGATCAACCAAGTCCTTATGCACCATACTTATAATTATCTTTTCATGCAAACTTAGTTTCTGTTTTTCTTAGCCGCTGCTACAAATATATGTTGATTAATACTCAAATAGAACATCTCTTCATTTGTGGTGCAATGGTGCAACGGGTGGGCATCTGGTTTAATCAACTAATAATTTGACAAATAAATGTTTCCATTTTCCAATCCTAATAATGTACTTTTCACTTAAGGTTTAATCCGTCTCTCTCCCTATGAAGGAGGCAGAGGATGGTGGGGTCTTACGCCTCGTCAGGTTCTGCGTCATCAACAAATGCTTTCGCTGAAGTTAGGTTCGTTTGCACTGGAAACTAGCTTTCCTTCCCTTTCCCTCGCTGATTATAATTCCTTCGCTACGTGTTAGTCCCTGCGAATAACATTCAATCCATATTTTTTAGTTGATGTGCTGTACAATACTCTATGAAAAAAATCTATTGTGCTCCCAGCTTTACGCCATCCCTTTGCTCATACTGTTGGGCATTTCTAATCAACTAACAACAGCACGTGCTTTGTGGTTTCATCCATCCGTTTTACTGACAACTTAAAACTTTTCATTTGTCTGCCTTTTCATCTTTGCCTTCTGTCATTCCTATATACAATGGTATATGCATATGTATACGTGCATCCTGTAGCAATGCCTCTTTATTTATTGTTCTTCTTTGTAGCCTTGTTTATCAAGCTCTCTGAATAATCTTAGGGTACATCTGTTCTTGTCATTTACATGGCAAAGCAACCATAGTCAAAATACCATATGCACTCATATTAGATCTCATGTTGGAAGCCTTAGGAATCCCTGTTTGCATTACATTTACTCCTTCTAAAATTCTATTGAAGGTGGCAGAGTTTCTGTAATATCTGGTCATCTAAAAATGTGCTTACACAACTACAATTCCTATATCGTACCTATCTTACTATATCATCTACTACTATTGGTAGTGTGGTAGATAGTCCTCATTTATTGTAAATGCAAATTCATTGTTTTTGCTTACTCTTTTCAGTTGGTTTCACTGGGTAGCATCTCCCAAGACTGCATCAACCCGGATCTGGATGACCTTCCAACCAAGTTTGGGAGCAGGAGGGTCGCACAATCGCTCGCATCATCATGGTAATCGATGGCAGGGAGACGATTACCACAAACTGGACAAGATTTTTCCAGGATGCCAACATGAAGGCAAGGTTGTATGCTTTCGCATTCAAACGAAAGTCGAGCTAAACAAGGTAGCCGAGGTGTGCGCGAAGATATAGAGGCGCTCCTGCAGGAGTTGAGGGAGCAGCTGGTGGTCAGCACGAAGATCTGCTCAACACCGCTGCTTCGTTGTGCCAACCAATGCCACACTTCAACTGGTACACACTCAGATGGCCATGGCTACCATGGAACACTACTAATAGAGCTCCAGTTTAAATTGTAAATGCATACACATGTGTGATTTTAAAAAAAGCATTTAGCAATGCATATGGACGTTCTCCTTCTGACAGTTTGTAAATTGTAGTTGCATATACATGTGATTTGTTTGGCCTAATACGTTTATGAAGGACTCAACTATTCACATGTGTACGTGTTAATAAGAATGCATGAACACAGCTCAATGGATTGGCCACCTACCAGGCACTGCACAGTCATGTTGGCTTTTGATCCCTAGATCAAATCACCCAGGAACTATGCATGCGAAGTGCAAAGCTAGCTAGACGAGCTTGATTGATTCTCAAGCAACACACATGTAAACGTAGATGTATACGTGAACTTGACCTAGCCGGCCGCCTCAGCGGAACGTCTCCACTTAAATTTAGCAAACGGAAAAACTGATCGGGACGAGACTGATTTGGTGACAGCTACATGGGCGTGTCGCTCCTGTCTTTCTTTATATTGCTTCGATCGACTTTCGTTGTGTACAAGTTACAGGGGTTATACGTGAGTGTATATAGCAGTTAGGATTGAGCAGTCTAACCTACTCGGCTTGGAGTTCTATAATCCTACTACTACTATACGCGCTGATCCGTGTCCGACCAAGACACAACACCACACGACACGTCGTGGTTATTCCTACAAGTCATGCCTCATGAGGCGCCACCTCGTGGCGCCCCAGCCACTAGTGACACGATAGTACAGAAACACTTCAATGGTTTTAGGGACACTACACTTCTGTGAGTAGTCCGCATGTGGTTGGTTTGTATCGGTTTTCGCCCGGTTTTCCGTTAATTAACTGGGTAATTCTCTTCTGCTTAATTAATCGATGAGGCAAATCTTTTGCCTTCGTTATAAAAAAAAACTGAAAACAACTAAGCTGACAGAGCTGGAGAGCTTCCAAACACTTCCGACAGTGGTCGAGCAACCACCAAACAGTGCCGACACAATCTAGTAGTGTTTCAACAGCGGTCGAGCAACCACAAAATACTACCCACACGATGATCTAGTGTCTCGACAGCGGTCAAGCAACCACCAAACACTACCCAACGAAGTCTATGTTAACACAACAATCACAAAGAGGGACCAAGCAACGGTGACCTGAACCTTGCCTGAACCGAGGATGCACACGCTCTGGCTCGTACCGGAGCACACCGGCTTGGACTCAGCTGTACCCCGCGCAAGAAAGCTTGACAAAGACGCGTCCACCGCAACCACAGCCAACAGTTTCTCTCGCAAGTTCACGCCATCCGGACCGACGGGCAGTTCTCTGTCTCGACAACTAAGCATGAAGATCTTCTCGTCCACGCCGGAGGTGAGGGCGACGAGTATTCTTCGGTAGTTCTCCGGCCACGACCCCTCTATGACCTTCAAGCTGATTGTGGCCTCGACCGAACATGGCCGCAGCGCCAGTTCGTACTCGAGCATGCAGCGCTTGTGGTCGTAGCATGTAGAGAGCTTGCGTGCACAAGCAGACCTATCGTCATAGTAGAAGGCACCAAAAGCTAGCATCTTATCTTCAGACTCTCCTTCGCCCTTTACTTTTAACTGGACTTCGAATGTAATTGGAGCAAGGTACACAATTGCCCGGGATGGGCCAGTTAGCAGCCAGGATGTATCCTGCAACACAAGCATCACCATTGATTAATTATCAACTGACAGACTTGTAGAAATACAACTAACAGATTCTATTAGTTGAAGGTGGATCCAATTCCATTACGCGACTGCTAAAAATCAGTCGACTGAGATTTAACTAGGTCTCACTCGACCATGCAGCATTTTATGCCATCGTTTGTGACATTTTTTCCTACCGGTTGCAACATCCGTCTTGCGGGTTGTAGCATGCCGTCCCTCATCGCTTGTAGCACGTCATCTCACCGGTTGCAACATCTTTCATTGACGGTTGTAGCATTTCAGTTAGAACGGTTGTAGCATTTATTGTTGTTGTTTTACAATACCGTTGCAAGATTTTTTGCCACCGTTTGTAGCATCCAGCCGTGCCGCTTGTAGCAAAAAAACCACGCCGACGTCACTTGACTGAGACTTCGTTTAGTCTCAGTCGACTGAGTTCTAGACACACCCATTCTATTAATTGAAGGTTGATCCAAAGTGAGTCTTATTTGTTCTATTGCTTAGTGGTTCAAGGTTGAAATTAGGTAAACATAAATGTTGGTCAGTGTAAAACGCAACTATTACATAAACACATGGTGTTTCTGTACACAAAAGCATCATGCTGTATTACGACCCATTGGGAAACATAGTTCAATCATCACCTCTAAAACACAGGCACAAAGGAAGATACTAGGATTTTTAATAAGACTTAACGGACCTTAATGTAAGATGGACAAAAGTGAATTAGTACATAGAGGAACTGCATAGTAGATTAGGAGCAAGTGATTGTTGACCAAGAAGGAAAAACAAACAAATAAACATAGACGATAGGTGGTACTCACGTTTTGTGCGAGGGTTTGGTAGTTAGTTGCGATTCTGATCCATCGAGTCTCTAGTGGCAAACATAGACACGCAGCGGCTACTTGAGACCATCTGTTGGGGCTCTGACCCTGATGGAGAAGATCTCCACAGTCTGTTCTGTGAATAGGTATTCTGGGGTAGGCGGTTTGGATGTGTAGCGCATGGGACCGATACTCGCTGCGAGAAAAAATTAAGTTATTTCTAGATATTGCAGTAAAAAAAGCAAAATTTAAGCTATTCATATATACTAGATATACTACTCGAACAGCATACACGGCCAAGTAGCAACATACAGCAGACAGTAGATACTACTAAGAGCAAGTATAATAAGCTGATGTAAGTGGGCTGTAAGGATTTAAATACTATATCTTTGCTGACTTGGAAGAGAGAGAAAAAGAGAGAGAAGAGAAGCGGGCTGCAGACTTATTAACCATTCTCTAATGGTTCATTCATGACCTTTGCTGAGGTTGGGTTGGTATTGTATACAGAAGTAATCAGTTATTGTAACCGGACCATAATTAATAGTCCAGTTTCAATGAGTATGATCCTAGCATTGGTAATATGCAATGCAAAGGGTCTCTAATCAATGGGTTCGTCTGTGCTCCCTGACCCAGTAATCGGATGACCTGACAGGTTGGACGAGCAATCCAATTTCAGAAAATATGATCCTAGCATAGCAATATCCAATATGCAGTCCAAAGCGTCTCTGGTCAATGGGTTGGATTTGTGGCTGTGGGCAATTTGTATATAAATCATTTGTAAAAATTTCAGATCAAAAGCACGTTCCAGTAAAATTCAGGAAATTCTGTACTGGGGGCAAAAGCTTCTGTTTTTGCACAGAATCAAGTCAACTATTATCCAAATCACCCCAAAGGCTTTACTTTCCATAAAAACTAATTAAAAGATAAAACACAATCATTACAGTAGCAATAATCATATTTGCAAATAATAACAAAATGATACCTATTGGTTTGTCTCCCAACAAGCTCTTTCTTTATAGCCATTAAGATAGCTTGAAATTTCAATGATGCTCACATGGAAGATAAAAAATTAAGCATTAAAAGAGCATCATATAGCATTTAACAAACATATTTGTGTCTAGCATACTTTCTATGAATAGGCATTTTATAATTAAACAATGTATCAAAGCAAGCAATATTTAGCATACGCAAGGAGGGACAAAACATTGACAATTTAAGCATCAAAAGAGGTAACTGAGTAAAATGAAAATTTCTACAGCAATATTTTTCTCTCTCAAAATAATTACATGAAGGATCATAATCAAATTCAATAATATAGCTATCATACAAAATATTCTCTTCATGATCCTCATGCATGCAAGTTTTATAATCTTCCAACATAGTGGGATTAACATTAACTAAAGTCATGTCCTCTCTAAACCCACTTTCATCAAAAAAAATCATAAGATTGATTGTTCTCCAAGCATGTGGGATTCTTTTTCTTAAAGTTGACATTCTTCCAGGACCACCTTCAATAGTATTGCAAATTGCAGCATTAATAGTAGATTTATTATGAGGCTCAGATAAAATTTCAAGATCAAAAGAAGCATCACAATTACCACCACAATTATGATCATTAGTACAATTGAAATTCATAGAATTTATACTAACACAATTGCAATCATGCCTTTCCTTCAACAAATGTATCCCAATATCGTTTTCTTTTATCACTTCTTCATTATAAGCTATTGGTTTACAATAAGTGGCAAGTTTAAAAAGATTAGCAAGTGTATGAGGATCCATATGTCTTTATTTTATGTTTTTGTGTGATGAAACGATTATTACAAGGAAGTATACAACCTTCTTGGCCAGGTTCCTCCCGTGCCGCCAGGACACCGAGGTTCGCCGCCGTCGTCATCGGCTCCGCGGCACCGGCACCGGCGCGACGGTCAACATCGCCATCGACATCGGGCCGCGATCGCCGGCACCGGCATCCACATCTTCTTCGGCGCCAACCTCGCCGGCCGCGGGGTCCTTTCCGGCATTCGACATCGAGCTGCGGTCCTCTCCGGCGGCTTCACCATCATTCGACATCGAGCAGCGGTCCTCTCCGGTGGCCTCGTCGGCATTCGACATCGAGCAGGCAAGGCGCATTGCGGATATGATGTACGTCGACGACGATGAGGGTGGCTATTGCACCATCATGTGCATGCATGTTCTCCAGGGCGATGTAAACAACTATTTTATACTAAAGTTTTATACTTATATTAAATTAATAAGTGTACTATATACAATAGTAATTAATATATTTTCTCTATTACTTAGTGAGATAACGATGTTTCCAAATAATAGTAATATTATTCACTGTTATAAAATTGTAATGAATACCATTGAAAATTTTGACTCTGCAAAATTTATGATGATGTACCAATTTTTTATTGTTAAGAATATTTCCAATTTATTTTTAATATTGCATAAAATATATGGTGTATACACATATATTTGTATATTTATGCATGTGTTTATATATCTTTTAATATTATTGTATGTAATGGTATAGATTTCAAAATCATATACACTAAAAAAAATTAATAGCGGTTTCTAGTGTATATTAGCCTGCCATATTCATAGAAACTTCCAGGGTATAGAAAATGTGACTCGTGAGTTGGGTTTAGGAATAGAATCATCAGAGAACCAAAAATGTTGTTGGTTGTAGTATTGTGTATGATTCGATTATCTGACATGCTCACCCATATTGACTTAGTTTGATTTGGTGTAAATGAGATGTCCTACCCGTTTCTCAAATTAAAAATTGTGCACTGGTTTAAACAATGAAATCTAGTTAACATAATTTTCATTATGATACTAAGACATCGGTCGTGAAGAAAGACTAGTGTATTTGAACTCAACTTCGCCAGTCGATTTGGTTTGCCTCCGCATGATATAACCTATTATTACGTGGTGCGAACTTACGCTCCTGTAAATCAAGTCTTTATTTTCAGCATTTAATAAACATTCCTATGTAATGTATAATGTATAGTATTCACTAGTATAATTTGTAGATTGGATCGTCTCCTCTTGGGGCCTAGGGTGGTCGCCCATTTTGCCCAAGCTATGGGCCAGCCCTCTCCTCTTGAACCAGCACGTAGGTCCCGCCGCGCCGCCAATGCAGCAGACTGGTCCGGCCGCGCCGCGGAAGCAGAAGATATGTCCCGCCGCGCTGCGAATGCAGCAGAGATGTCTTCCCGCGCCGCGGCGGCCTGGGAAAATGTTTCGCGAGCAGGCGAGGACTCTTACATGGCTAGGCGAGGTTGCAGGACGACATGAAAGCCTCTTTTGAACAGGCTACCGGCGTCATCCGGCAACTAAATGAGAGCAATGTGAAGCTCTTGGCCGAGCGCGACCTGCTGAGGGCGAAAATCATGGGAAGTGCGGAGCAGCAGGAGGAGACCACCGCCTTGTTGAAGAGGACCGGCGTCATCGTCGAGAAACTTATGGACGAGAATGCCATGCTGCGCATCGAGCGCATAAGGCTGGTGGAGGAATCCGTAGATGCTCTCAAGCAGCATCTTGAGGACAAGAAAGAGCTCATCGCCGCTCGCCGCGGAGACTAATTCCTGCGGCCTGCAGCAACACATCAAGAAAGTAGAGATCAGCGAGCCAGATCGTTGTCTTCCTTCTTCTTTTGCCCTTGTGTATTTCGGGCGTTGCCGCATGTGGATTTTTTAATTATGTTCCTAAATATGTAAGATAATTATTATCCACTCTCATCGTCCTTATATTCATCATGCTTGCTATAAGTCATAGTTGATGCTATATAGGTCCGTCGGATCTTACATCAAGATCCGTGCAAAACTTTCTTTTCTGATGTTCATTTTTCTCCCTTAAATCTCAATCCAGTGAGACATATAGCCACACCGTAGAACAGGGGCTCGGGCGCCATTAATGGAGACGTCGGTAGGGAGGTGCGCGGCGGGTAGAGGTCAAAGGGCTCTCCTCCCGATGAGCGCGCGCAGGGGTCTGATCGCACGCCTCCTATACTCAAATAGCTACCCCGCACAGCACCTCCTAACCAATAAAAAAGGGGACATGTGGCGGCACGTAATTGGTAAGTAGAACGCCCACGGTTTCAATGATACTTGTGTTTCCAATTTGGAACGTGACAGCGCTTGTTCCAAAATGACTTTGTTGATTGTTAATTTGTGCGCCTTCGCAAATTGGACAGAAAAATTACCACGGCATGTTGGTGCCATGTCATGACACCATGCCAAGTTTCATGATTTTCAGGCGTGTTTTGGATTTACAGAAATTAAAAAACCAAGTTTTTCAATCTTTCCGGCCGAGCCACGACGCCCATATGTTTAAATTTCATTCCCATTTCTTGCATGGGTCCTAGAAATTCACCCAAGGACACACATGTGATTTTTCAACCAACTTTGGCGCACTGGAGCATGTGCTTGTTGTTCAAATTTAAATTATGCACATTAAATGCCCAGAAACTCAATTAATGTATAAAAAAGGCCAAACGAACCCGGAATAATTCCAAAATTTTAGTACGATACTTCTGTTTGGTCTAATATGCCTGTGAAAAAAATTAAGGCGGGAGAAGGTAGTGTACGTATGTCATTTCGCACACGGAGGTGACACGTTCCCTCTCGGAAGCATGAGCCTTCTTGAGGGAAGCTCCGATTTGCATGAAGCTTACACCAAATCTTGTCCCAATTCAGCCAAAAAACTTACCGCAGCATGTTGGTGCCATGTCATGAGACCATGCCAAGTTTCATGATTTTCAGGCGTGTTTTGGATTTACAGGAATTGAAAAACCAAGTTTCTCAATCTTTCCGGCCGAGCCACGACGCCCAGATGTTTGAATTTTATTCCTATTTTTTGCATGGGACCTATAAATTCACCCAAAGACACACATGTGATTTTTCAACAAACTTTGGTGCACTAGAGCATGTGCTTGTAGTTCAAATTTGAATTATGCACATTAAATGCCCAGAAACTCAATTGATGCATAAAAATGCCAAACGAACCTGGAATAATTCCAAATTTAAACACGACACTCATGTACTAGTTGCATGTTCACTGTACGTAAATGTTCTAGCAATTCAAACACCATCCTTTCCCTCCGTAACACCATTTTGTCTTTCAGAACATAATGAAAAAATCAGATATACCACAAATAGTTTACTAGAAAGAATCGTGTGGGATGCGATATAAAATATCTTGGTGCATCGTCTTGTCTGGCTTACGCAGAAAGCTTCGTCGTCTATAGTCCACCGCCCCCGCTTGAACCACACTTGCGCGCAAGTTTCTAGCGGCACCGAGCAATTTTTTTGCCACCACGGAAATATCTATCTCCCCGCCCCCTCCCTAACACCAAAAGCCACATTTCCCCTGTTCCTCCTTGCTTTCCAATTTCAAACCTTCACTGCTCCTTACTGGCAGCTCAGCCTCCTCGCCGGCGACCCTTCTTCTTGCAGCGCTGCCTCCTCACCGGCTACCCTTCTTCTTGCAGCGCCGCTTCCTCCCCGACGACCCTTCTTCTTGCAGCGCCGCCTCCTCGCCGCCGACCCTTCTTCTTTCTGCGCGGCCTCATCGATATGGTCAGCTAATCCACACCCCACCCACACCATCCTCCTCATTTCCCGTCCCACATGCCCCGACCGATGGCGCTACACCTTCCGCCGAAATCACTGTCCCCCTCCTCCAATTAAGCGCCGCCCACAGCCATTTTGCATGCAGTATAACATGGAGCTCAGCAGCATGCGGCCGCACGCGCGCACGAGGTCGCTATGGCTGCCATGTGTGCCAACCGCCGGACCTTGGAGGAGCACCTCGTCTTTGAGGCCACCGTCGACACCGCCACGTGGTTGTCTACTTTAAAATACAATTCGTGCTGCTTTCTCGAGGCTACCGCCAGTGCCTTCTAGTGAGTTGTTCTCTGTAATGTTAATATGCAATATGATGTTCAGTTCACAGTTTGGTCCTCTCAAATGTAATGTTCAGTTAACACTTTGGTCCAACAATTGCTACATTTCGTAGTACTGTTCTCAAGCATTCTGTGTTTTGTTAACTGTCTTATCTTCTAGTACATGTTTCTATTCTGCAATGTCGTGCACAGTTAACTATTTTGGTTCATTTGGTCCGTTGTCCATTTAACTGTTTGGTTCAGTATTGCAATTTGATTTTCATTTGCTGTGGGTACAATTTTGTATTGGTATGCATGTGAAATAAATCGAATTTGGCTGTACTCAATACATATTCTACTGATAGTATGGCAACTCTCAGTTAACCTGATCAAGATCTTCCTTATGTATGTTGCAGGGAAACAATGGGAGACACTGCGGTTTACCATCGAGGTTTGTTCAAGCATGGTCCTTTGGCTAATAGCACATAATTGTGCAGTTGTAGGAATCCGTCTAATATTTAGGTTTCTTACAATTTGGTCTTGCACATGTAGGTCCTGCTGTCAGAGGCTTAGACCCACTGTTCGACCCATTTTGCATATGGGGAAATGAGATGTCCATGAATATCAGTCAAGTCAAGAAACTCAGAAAGATTGTTAGGATGAAGAAACTTGCGACGAATAATAGCAAGATCTTTGTTTGCAAAATGAAGAAGACATCAGTCAACTATAGGATGGGACTAACTCTTTTACCTTGTTTTTACCCCTTGCGCGATTTCAAAATTTATAACAACGATTTATGCATATCCTTGTTTTAATTACTTTTCAAAGCAGTTCACCGATGATTACCTCTCAAATCACCTGCATGGTCAAGAGGCGAGGAAGGTATTCATTCAACACCCATGGTACAATATTGAAGTCTTGCTGAAGAGGACGAAGGTTGGGCGGGCAATTATCCATAGCCACTGGCCTAAAGTTGCAAGGACATTCAACATCACTGAAGGCTCAATATTTGCGTTCCGATTCTGCGGTTTCCCAGATGAGATTCATCTGTCTATTTACCGTGTATGATGCTACTTTCCAAAGGTTTTTGATGTTGCATGTGAAACTTGGTGCTATTGTGTAATGGCGTAACTGAGTGCCGAAGCTATCTGATGTAATTCGATTATGAAATCCTAGTTGTTGTTATACGGATATGAAATATCTGGTGTGTTTTATAAGAAATATCAATTTAATTAGTACATGCATTATCAATAATAGGCTAATTACCCTTCTTATTGCGGTTTTCTATTGCAGACGGTTACTCAGACAGCACCGTGGGCGATGAACTCAAACAACCCGCACGGTTTCTAGAAAGTAGGCGTGTTCGATCAACTAACAATCACACACATTTTCCGGCAGCGAACTGTTTGCGTTAGGCCACCTTGCACAAACGTTTCCACACAAAGAACTACGTGTGATATACATACGAACGGAAATGATTTTCTGGGATTCACTCTGTGGGATGTACATACGAATGGAAACAATTGTGTTTCGATGCCCCGCCAGATCACACACGAGCTCATTTTGCCCCAGCCAGTGAGCCAGGAGGACCTATCTCCTATCGCCCACACTCACTTGGTGACGGTTCCAAATGTCGTCGCAGAAAGGGGTTAAAAACCGTTTCTATAGCATGTCGATGTACTAAAGATAGCAAAAAGAATTTTCATAAAGATTTTTTAGTAGAAACTTTAATAGCAAACTAAAATAACAAAATATGTTTTTGAATAGAACAGACATTTAAAATAACCTAAAAATTACCAAATGAATATAATGATAAAACACAGTAATATTAAATAGCAGGACAAAGAATCACTCAAAAATCTTTTTTTATAGTAAAGTTATTCACAAACTAGTGATTCACATATATTTCAAAGAATTGAAATTTAAACAATTCAAATTTGAAAACTAATGGCCCTAACAGAAAGTTTATAATTTTGTGACCTAAAAGAAAAAAGAATCACTGAAAAACTGTAAGCATTTAGCTGTAAGTGGAAACAAAAGAAAATAAATAAAGAAAAAAAAAACAAAAAACAGGAAAAAAATGCCGCCTATTGGGCCACACGGCCTGAATATGACTAGAAACTCAACTAGCCTGTTGGGCCAGGATTCAGGCCCGCAGAATGCCCAGTTGGCCCATGATGTCTACTACGCAACCTTCTTCTTGTAGACGTTGTTGGGCCTCCAAGTGCAGAGGTTTGTAGGACAGTATCAAATTTCCCTCAAGTCGATGACCTAAGGTTTATCAATCCGTGGGAGGCGTAGGATGAAGATGGTCTCTCTCAAGCAACCCTGCAACCAAATAACAAAGAGTCTCTGTGACAGCCTGGTTTTTGCCCTTTTCTATTTGCCTGATTTTCAGTTGGTTTGATTTTGAAATTTGGAGTTTTGAATCTTTTCATATGGACTTAAACACTTGGGTACCCCTTGACTTTCACCCAAGTGCCTCATTTCCCTCTCTAACTATCATTCCCTCTCTGGTTCACCTCAAAATAATATTTGGAATATTTTTCTTAAATGAAAAATATTCATTTCCCTCTCTTAAACCCTAGCTAGCTCAATGTGCTCCAAAGCAACCCCAAGTTTTCTTGCCCACAAAATCTGAGAAAATTCAAAAATATTCTTTGAACCCTAGGGCACCTTCCTGAGCAAAAATATTTCATCACTTTTTGGAATATTTTTGCTACAGAAAATATTTTCTGTTCTGGACAGAAATTGTGGTTTCTACAGCAACTACCAATTTACTTGTTCCATTGTGGCTGATTTTTCTTGTGCATCATCACCTTAGTAGATGATTGCTAACCTCCAAAGCCCAGCTCCCAAGTCCCAGTAGTTTGACCTCAGTAAGCTCTCAAAGTTACTGATCAGAAACTTACTAGGCAGTTGAAATCTATTCTACTGCGTCTGAGTCCAAACCAAAGTGTGGTAACCTTCAAAACTACACTACTAGGAAAAGGGCTATAGCTAATATGGACACTAATGGCGCACCATGTATGTGGTGCGCCACTACTATATAGCAGTGGCGCACCAGATACAGGTGCGCCATTAGTGTCCACATTACTAATGGCGCACCAGACACACGGTGCGCCATTACTAGCAATTTTTTTCCAAAACTATTAATGGCGCACCAGGGCACAGTGCGCCATTACTAGTTTTAACTAGTAATGGCGCACCACACGCTCTGTGCGCCACTACTAAGAATTTTTTTTTCTTTTTTTCCAAACTAGTAATGGCGCACCTGTGTAAAGTGCGCCATTACTAGTTCAAACTAGTAATGGCACACCACAACCACGGTGCGCCACTACTAACATTTTTTTTTTGCAAAACTAGTAATGGCGCACCACGTAACTGGTGCGCCATTAGTAACCATGGTTTAGGTGGTGCGCCATTAGTAACCTGAGACCAGCTAGATATTTTGGACAGCCACCTACCACACTCACTTTCCCCACTTCATTCTCTCCACCTCCTCCTCTATGCGTGTCTCGGCTGCCTCCTCCTCCTCACCTCATTTGCACCATAGATTCACCCAAATTAAGTGGTTAAATTACCTTTTTTGATAGGTAAGTAAGGGGAAAGCTTTCTTTATGTTGTAGATCTAGTTTTTTCTCCCTCCAACAACGTGCACATGCACTTTTTATGGCCTAGCTAGATCTACATATGTTTGTGGTGTTGCATATGTTTGTGGTGTAGCATATATGTTTGTGTTTGCAGGTACCGGTATTTGAAATGCGATAGTTGCCAATATTTTGCCGGAATGTTGATTCATTTCCGTTTCGGCGAGAATTTGGCACTATGCATTCTTTTTGTCCTATATTTAGGCAAAGTCATGCCAAATTTTTTCTTGGTTCTAAAATATCATTTTGCTCTACCCCGCAGGCGACCATGGTCCGCACGATGACCGAAGGCATCGTGAATAGGTTTTTGAGCTCCGCGAAGGCCGAGATGCTTCAAAAGAACGAGACGGAGATAAGATGTCCGTGTCGAAGATGCAAGCTGAAGAGCCTTATTGCAGACCCGGATTCCGGACAGGTGCGGGACCACCTGCTCTTGCGTGGTTTCATGGATGGCTATCGGTGGCAAGGTGATGAAGATGACTATGAAGTCGTCCATGGGGGCCAAGCAAGAAATGAGGAAGGGCAGCAAGACAACCACCGCGATGAGGGCGGGCGAGAAGACAAAGAATCTCCAGGACATGATCACGACGGTGATGCAGTACACAGTCATCATGTAGAAGATGCCGGACATGATGATGAGGAAGATCAAGACGATGGGCATGATCATGAAGATGAAGATGCCGGAGCAGACGACGATGGACCATCGATGGGCTGGGTGCAGGACCCTCATATTCAAGAGCTGCTTCTCAAGCAGACGGATAACGCAAGAGCTGCCGCCCGAGAGAAAGCCAAGCTGGATCAACTGGAGATAGACGCGGTTACTCCATTGTATGAAGGATGCAGGCCCGAGGATACCCGCCTGAAAGTAACGCTCATGGCTCTAGAGATGAAGGTAAAACACAAAATGACCAACACATGCTTCGACGAGAACATGTCATTCTGGCACGAACGTCTTCCCAAGGGGATCAACTGCCCGACCAGTTTCGAGGAGGCGAAGAAAATCGTGTGTCCTCTGGATTTACCGCACGTGAAATACCATGTGTGCATGAACAATTGCATCATTTATCGAGACGAGCACGCGGAGTCTACCATATGTCCGGTGTGCGGTGTCAATCGATACAAGAAGAGGAAGAAAGCTCCTCGAAAAGTGGTGTGGTACTTTCCGATCACTCCTCGTCTGCAGCGGTATTTCGCGGACCCTAAGCTAGCAAAGCTCCTGCGTTGGCACGCAGATAGGGAGGAGAAGAAGCGAGAAGATGACTGAAATAATCCGGAGATAAATAAAAGAGACAAGACGCTGAGTCACCCTAAGGATGCGAGCCAGTGGCAAGCGTTGAACTTCGAACACCCAGAATTTGGGGACAATCCAAGGAACATCGTGCTGGGCGCGAGCACCGATGGAGTCAATCCCTTTGGCAGCCAGAGAAGCACACATAGCACCTGGCCTGTGTTTGTGTGGATGTACAACCTTCCCCCTGGTTGCATGAAGAGGAAGTACATTCACATGAGTATGCTAATTGAAGGGCCGAAACAACCAGGGAACGACATCAATCTGTATCTGGGGCTGCTGAAAAAGGAGCTAGACACGCTGTGGAAAACGCCAGCCAATACGTGGGACGCCGCAGAGAAAGAATATTTCCCTATGAGAGTTGCACTGCTCACGACGGTGCACGACTATCTCGGTTACGGATATCTCGCGGGGCAGGTAGTCCACAGATTTTCTGGATGCGTCAGGTGCATGGATGACACAACGTATCGCCAGCTAGATAGAGATCCCGGGTCTTCGAAGACAGTGTTCATGGGACATCGAAGGTGGCTTCACGACGATGACCCATGGAGAAAACACAAGGATCTGTTCGATGGTGAAACCGAACCCCGAAGATGCCAGCGTACGAGGAGCGGCGAGGAAATGGACGAGCTGTTGAAAAATTGGAAAGAGTGCCCGGAGCCGGGAAAGAAGCGAAAGGCTTTGTATGGCCGTAAGAGCCGCACTCCTTTAAATTGGTCTCAAACTGGATATAGCCGCATTTTCGGAACAGATCTCATGATGAAAGCTGAGAAACAAGCCAAGGAAATCAGAGACAGATTACAATTGGCCAAATCTCGACAGAAGAGTTATTATGATGCAAAGCACCGACAGATCAGTTTTGAACCCGGAGAACACGTATACCTCCGAGTCACTCCTATGAAAGGAGTCAAGAGATTCCAGACTCGTGGAAAGTTGGCACCCAGATTTATTGGTCCATTTCCAGTTAGAGTAAAATGCATTACAGGTACTTGAACTTGCGCCGCGAGCTCAGTTTGGTCACCGTACTTAGAAATACGGTCACTACGGTCACTTTGTACGATGGGACATGATTATACGGTCACTGTTCCCCGTACTAAGTCGGTACGCCGCCGGCTGACCACCTGTTGACCAGACCCCGCACCACGTGTCGTTTGGAGAAGCGAAGCGGTGGCCAATTTAGAAAAAAAAAACCTTCCCTCTTTGTTTCAATCTCCGGTCGCCCTCCCACCGCTCCAGTTCCCCTGTATCTCCGCTTCCCCTGTCTTGTCGTTTTGGTGGGTGGAGGCGACAACGCGGCCGAGGAGGGAGCAGTTGATCGCCGACGTAGGGGTCGGCGGTGATTTTCGGTGTCGGCTCGGAAGGATCGGCCGCGGAGGAGGGTCTCGCGACCGTGCTGAAGGCAAGGCGGCGCCGCCATGGCTGCAATTCGTCGCCCCGATGGAGCCCCTGCCCCCCAGTACAGTAAGTGCAAAATTATGGTCTATTTGACATCAAAATGAGTTATGTAGAGATTTGATTCAGTTTGTCTATGTTTTCTGTTGAACTTGCCCGCATTGGAAGAAAATCTAGGGTTTTGCTAACCAATTTGGGGGTTTATGGTAGGGTTTTTGCCACGGTTTGAAAAGTGGAATATAGGTTTGATTCCACATGCAATTACGTTTGTTATTCATTGGTGTACATAATTTGTCCTGAATTGTGTAGTCGCTCGTGTACTTGGGTTCAGAATGTGTGCTAGGGTTTTCGAGGAAGAATTGGGGGTTTGTTGTAGGGTTTAAGGTTCACATAAAAGGTTCAATTTTTTTCAAGTTTGTTACAGTTATTGGTGGCTATATTCAATTTGTGTGCTTTTTTGTAACAGGAGCACGTAGTGACAAATTTTCAGTGCTATTTCATCATGGGTTTTTTTTCATGGGTCAAGGAAGCAACAGAAGTTATGTCAATGGACATGAAGTGTGGTATGATCAAGTTGATAGGGTAACATGGTCTCCAATCATGGTGGAGCATATGGTAGAGGAGATAGGATGGGAGATGACTGGAAGGATAAAAGCATACTACCGAATTCCCATCCTTGACATCACCAGCAATTCTTTGAGACAGATTAGGAGTGAGGCAGATACTGATCAAATGATGGTATTTCTGTCAATAGGCCATCATTTCTTTGATATTTATCTAGACCATGATGACAGTTTGCATTCTAACAAGGATGTTGATGATCTAGTCAATAATCCAAGAGCACATCTGCCACCAGTGTTCAGCCCTTCCAAAGAACAAAGTACTACCAATCCTGCATCCAGCAGTTGTCCATCACATAGAGAAAGAGAAGATCCTATTCCAATGCAAATAGTTTATCCAGAAGTTGAATTTGATGATG
Source organism: Triticum aestivum (assembly GCF_018294505.1). Taxonomy (NCBI): domain Eukaryota; kingdom Viridiplantae; phylum Streptophyta; class Magnoliopsida; order Poales; family Poaceae; genus Triticum; species Triticum aestivum. Next base: position 634,020,336 of record NC_057799.1, read on the forward strand.
GAAATCCATTTATCTTTGCAAGAAGGACAGAGAACATTCAGTCAGACAATTTGGATCATGTGCAGCAAGAGAGTACTATTGAGCCACAACAGCATGAGTCAGGCATAGTACAATTGGATGCTAGTGGAGCAGATGCGGAGAATAATGGAGTGGAGAGGGAGGAAGACAGAGATAGAAGAGCCAAGAGGGGAAGGAAAGAGGTGTTGTCAGCATCAAACAGTGACTCAGATGACAGTGATTTTGATCCAGCTGATATGTTTGATAGTGATTTTGAGATCAGTGATGGGGATGATGATCTTTATGCAGACAATGTGGATGAAGATAAGCCAGTGCAGTCAAAGGATAAGGTGCAAGGGGGACATGCAGGACAGGTCAAACAAGGTCCTCAAGCAAAAGATGAAGTCATGTCTGATTATGAATCAGAAGGTGAGGACTTGTGGGCACCAGATTCAGATGATGAAACTCAGACCAAGTTTAGAGCTTTCAGAAAGGAGGACCTGCATTGTCCAAAGTTTCATGTGGGTCAAGTATTTGAGAATGTTGAATTGTTAAGGAAAGCTATAAAGGAGTATAGCTGCAAAAACAGAGTGGATGTGAAGTTGCCAGTGAATGACAAGAAGAGAGTAAAGGCAGTATGTGATGAGGATTGCACTTGGTATTTATGGGCATCATATGACAATAGGACTAAATGCTTCATGGTCAAGAAGTATGTGGAAGAGCATACATATTGCAAGAAATGGAAGATCAAAGCATTTACTGCACCATTTCTTGCAAGGAAATATCTTGAGAGTTTCAGGGCAGATCAGGACATGAACTTGAGGAACTTCTCAAGAGTTGTACAGAAAGAATGGCATATGACACCAAGTAGGACTAAGCTACAAAGGGCAAGGAGGTTGGCCATGAAGATAATTCATGGTGATGAAGAAGGACAATACAAGTTGCTGTGGGATTATGGAAATGAGATAAGGAGAAGCAACCCAGGTAGTTCATTTTTCCTGGCACTTGATGACAAAGCTTGGTTCAACAAAGCATACATGTGTCTGGATGCTTGTAAAAGAGGTTTCCTTCAAGGATGCAGCCCTGTGATTTTCATAGATGGGTGTCATATAAAAACTAGATATAGGGGTCAGTTACTTGTTGCAGTTGGCATAGATCCTAATAATTGTATTTCCCCTATTGCCATTGGTGTTGTGGAAGTGGAAGACATGCCAAACTGGGTTTGGTTTCTTGAGAGGCTTAAGAGGGATCTTGGTATCATCAACACCTCACCATGGACCATTATGTATGACAAACAAAAGGGGCTTATCAATGCTGTGAATGATGTGTTTCAAGAATCAGAACATAGGTTCTGTGTCAGGCATGTGTGGAAGAATTTCCAGCAGCTGTACAAAGGTGATGCACTGAAGAACTAGCTGTGGAAGATTGCAAGAAGCACAACAACAATCAAATATGAGCAGTACATGAATGAGATGAAGGAACTCAATGAGGATGCATACAAGTGGTTGAAAGAATTAGAACTAGAGACTTGGGTCAGGGCATTCCAGAGTGACATACCAAAGTGTGATATTTTGCTGAACAACCTATGTGAGGTCTTCAACAAGTAAGAAACATTCTACTTTTTACCTTCAGATACTAATGATTCCCTTCCTAGTTTGTCCTGTTTCACCTATGGTTCCCATTGTGTCTTGCTTGCAGGTACAGCCTAGAAGCAAGAGAATTGCCAATCCTATCAATGTTTGAGAGGATCAAACAACAGTGGACTGGTAGGCATTACACCAAACAACTTGAGGGTGAGAAGATGCAAGGAGTTACATGCCCTAAGATAAAGAAGATGGTTGAGAAGCTCAAAGATCTGGCAAACACTTGTTATGTATATGAGTCAGGAGATGGAGTATTTCAAGTAGGTAATGGAGGAACATACTACATTGTGGACATACACACCAAGTCTTGCAGTTGCATGAGATGGCAAAAAAATGGAGTCACATGTATACATGTCATTGCATGCTGCAGAAATGAGAGAGTTGACCCCATAACATTGGTGGATAGTTGCTACTCAGTGGCAATGTTCAAGAAGGCCTACAGCAACATAATTTATCCTTGCAAAGATATCACAGAGTGGGAGAGGATGAATGGGCCCCCAATATTGCCACCAGCGTACAAAAAACATGTGGGAAGACCTTGCAAGAGTAGAAGGAAATCAGCAGAAGAGATCATATGTAGTAATGGAGGGAAGAGAATGTCCAGACATGGTGTCATAATGCATTGCTCCTACTGTGGTGAGCCAGACCACAACAGGAAAGGTTGTAAATATCTTAAGGATGGCCTGCCACCTCCAAATGCACAAGTTGAAGCACAAGCAGCATAAGAGAATGTTCCACAAGCAGCACAAACAACACAAGAGACTATGCAAGAAGAGGGACCAGTGAGAACACAGGTACATTATGAACTTTATCTCTTGTTTTGCTAACAACATTTGTTAATATCAAATAGTACTGATCACTTCCCTTCCCTACTGATTAGAACCAGGAGGAAGCATCAACACAAAGAGCCCCACCAGTGGATGATCTTATGATAGACTCTATTCTTGAGTAGGTACTACTATATTCTTGACATGTGCAGAGGCCTTTGCCAAGAATCTTAAGTACTAAAACTTTTTCATGACATGTGCAGAGGCCTTTGCCAAGATCGATCCAGGACTGCCTGTCCTGGGCGTTTGAATACATTCACCAATGCCAAGCATCGGGGAGGGCCTGTTGTATCCTGAAACTAGACTTCGCAAAGGCTTTCGATACCATCCAGCATGAACCGATGATTGAGATCATGAAGCATATGGGATTCAATGAAAAGTGGTTGGGGTGGATCAAATGTATCTTTTCCTCCGGAAGCTCTTCGGTGTTGCTTAATGGAACCCCAGGGAAATAGTTTGACTGCCTTTGTGGGGTGCGACAGGGAGATCCACTGTCGCCTTTGATCTTTGTTCTCGCACCGGACCTATTACAGTCAGCGATCAATGATGCCAGTCGTCTGGTTTGCTGCAGTTACCCCTGCCCACTTCTGATAGTAACTATCCTGTAATTCAGTATGCAGACGACACGATCGCTGTGTTCCCTGCTTGTATCTCGCAAGCGCAAGTGTTGAAATCTATCCTGGTTGACTACGCGAAGTCGGTGGGCCTTAAGATCAACTTTCACAAGTCGACTTTGATTCCCATCAATTCTGATCCGGTGCTGGCGGAGGAAATTGCAGCCATTTTTGGCTGCTCTATTGGCAACATGTTGTTTACGTACTTGGGCCTGCCCATGGGCACCACGCGCCCGACTGTGACTGACCTGATGCCGCTGGTCACCTTGGTTCAGAGCAGGGTGCCTGCTGCAGCTTCGCTCCTGGATTATGGCTCCAAGCTAACATTGCTCAATTCTGTGGTCACCTCTCTGGCTATCTATGCCATGTGCTCCATCAAGATAAACCCAAAGATAATTGAGCACCTTGATAAACTGCGCAGGTCATGTCTTTGGGTGAGAAAGTCGGACGATGGGAATAGGGGTAGTTCGCTGGCAGCTTGGGGTATGGTGTGCAAACCCAAAAGCAAGGGAGGGCTGGGTATCATTGATCTTAAGAGCCAAAACCAAGGGATGTTGTTGAAACAGCTTCACAAGTTCTATAATAAATATGATGTTCCCTGGGTAAGTTTAGTTTGGGATACCTACTATGTGGGCAAGATACCGCATGCTTCTGACCCATGTGGATCTTTCTGGTGGAGAGATCTCATGCAACTATCTGATATATACAGAGGGGTCACCAAATCGGAGGTTTTTGTTGGGGACACGATCCTGTTTTGGAAAGATAATTGGAATACTGAGATTTTTCAAGACAGATACCGGAGAGCATTTTCCTTTGCTAAGGAACCAGACATATCAGTGAGGCATCTCCTGTCCTCTGAGAGGTTGGGAGGTGTGTTCCACCTGCCTCTATCTTTGGAGGCTAGGAATGAGGTTGCTGGACTGCAGTCAGAGACCCTGGAGACCTCAATGACTGATGACAAGGATGTGTGGTCTTGTGTTTGGGGAGGTGGTGAATTTCGATCCTCAAAATACTATGCCCACTGTTTTAGCCAGATATAAATTGATGAGATTTTTGGCTGGATCTGGAAAACCAAATGTACAATGCAATGGAAGGTGTTCTTGTGGCTGCTGTTGGCTGACAGGTTGAACACTAGAAATATGCTCCGGAGAAGACATTTCAGAGTCCAAAATGATGACTATACCTACCTACTCTGCCACCACCCGCCTGAGGAAGATATTGTTCACCTCTTCTTCACCTGCCCCTTCAGTCAGAGATGCTGGGATGCTTTGGGGATACAATGGCCAAATGACACTGACTGGTTCAGAATGCTGCATGAGGGCAAGGACAGATGGGCAAGGCCGATGTTTTTAGAAGTTTTTCCAGTCGCAGCCTGGGGGATCTGGAAGGAGAGGAATGATAAACACTTCAGAGGAATTCAACCTTCGTTTGATTCTTGGAGGAACAGATTCAAGCAGGACTTTGCCATGCTGGTTCATCGATCAAAGCAGGGGCAGTGCCCTTATATTCTATCAATAGTTAACTTGCTTTGATTTCACCTCTTGTTTGTTAGCCTACTTATCTAACCCCCACCCCCTCCATGTAATTTGTTTAGTGCTGGACACTCTAACCCCCCATAACTTTATCTTATTAATTTAAAAGGAAGTGAGAGAATCCCACTGTCATCAGTTCTAAAAAAGAATCATACAACAAACACCAGTACCAGAGTCTGCATTCTTAGTCAATGCACAGTCTATGCTCAACCACTCAGCCAAGCAGCAGCACAGTTACACATGGTGATCTTGCTAAGAAGCTGTTGGCCATGAAGACACAAAGAGAGAAGGAGCTGGAGGACAAGAAGCAAGCTGTTCTAGTAGCTAGAAGGGAAGCAGAAATGAAGAAAGCAGAAGAAGCTGCCAGGAAGAGGCGTGAGGTAGCAGAGAAGAAAGCACAAGATGCAGCAAGGAAGAAGGAGGCAGCTGCTCAAAAAAGAGAAGTTCAGGCCATCCTAAAGCAGGCAGCTGCAGAGACAAGGCAAATTATCCAAGAGACACATAGGCAAATTGCTGCAGAGAAAAAGGAGAAACTAGCTGCTGAGAAGTTAGCCCAGAAAGAGGCTGCTGCTGCCAAGAAGATGGCAGAGAGACAAGCAGCTAGTGCAAAAAAGGAACAAGCCAGGCAAGCAGCTGCTGCAAAGAAGATGGCAGATAAAGCAGATGCTGCTGCAAAGAAAAAAAACTGGAAACAGGACAGTTCAAGAGGAGCACCATAGCTTAGGGCTTGAGAAGAATGGATGCATGTTTGACATCTTCAGGGACTAGTGCTAGGAAATGTTAAACAACTAGTCCTTTTGGCCATCTTATGTAAAATTGGAATCATGTTGGCCATCTTCAGGAACTAGTCCTTTTGGCCATCTTCAGGAACTAGTCATTTTGCTTTCTTTCAACTTATGTCAGGAACCTATGATCTTTTGGCCATCTTAAAAACCAATGATCTTTTGTACTTATGTGGTAGCTATTTGCTATATATACATGTCAGGAACCAATGATCATGTTTGCTACCATACTTTTGCTTGCATTTACTTGGATCATTTTGTTCAACAACAGTTTACATGATCATTTTGTGCTGATATGCAGTTGGATCATACTACTAAAATTGACAGTGATTTTAGTTCATACAACAGAGTCATTCCATCAACAATTTATTGAACTTCAGAGACAAACCATCATACAAAAGGTTCATACATCAGAGCTACCAGTTCATACATCAACTGTTACAACCATCATACTGACATTTCACTTCTTCATCAACTACTACTACCACTAGGTCTACTTGAAGCTACCACACTTCTTCATCGGAGCTACCCCAGCTTCATTTCTTCATCGGCAGCATGACACATAGCACAACAAGCACCAATACACCACCAAGCAGCAGTTTCAACAGTAACATCATCTGCACACCTAAATTAAGAAGTGCACGAGCTTCTGCCCTGGTGATGTTCATGCTAGCTCCAAGCTGTTCCTGCATCTGCATACCTATCCTCTGACATGCATTTCTCTCTGCAACCCTTCTTCTTTCTTATCTTTCTCTCTCAAGATGTTCCCACCTATCTTCCATTGCTCCAATTGCATCAACATCTTCATGCCCAACAAGAAAACGATGATCTACAAGGTAGGCCACGTATTCCCTCTCCCAATTCCAGAAAACACATCCTTGCTACAAACTCAAAATCAAGAAAAATCAGAAAATTTGAACAAGTGAAATCAAGTCAATCAGGTCAAGGGATGCTTACGTTCACACATCTGTAGAACACCCATCCGTCATGCTCCTCCGTCTTGGACACATAGAACCTCACTTGGCAGCCGCAGCGAGGGCATGAGATGAGCGGAACCACCACTGTCCTCCCGCGACGTCCAGATCGGGCAGAACTGCTGCTGGACGTGGCGGACGACGAGGACGAAGGCAATGGGCGGCGGCGAGCAGTGGTCGATGGTGACGCCGAGCGGTGGGCGGCGGCGAGCGCTGGGCGATGGCGAGGGCGAGCGGTGGGCGGCGGCGGCGACGGGCGCTGCGAGGGGAACAAAACTAGGGATTTTGGATAATAGGGGAAGTGAGCTAGGGATTGTAGCTGACTGCATTTTTACACATAACCCCCCCCCTAAATGTGTTGTTCAAATAAGTAATCCCCCCCCCACACGCCTACGTGGCGCCCGTGGACTGGTCAAAACGGCGGCGTACCGGCTCAGTACGGTGAACAGTGACCGTATAATCACGTCCGATCGTACAAAGTGACCGTAGTGACCGTATTTCGAAGTACGGTGACCAAACCGAGCTCGCGGCGCAAGTTCAAGTACATGTAGTGCATTTTACTCTTCCAGTTATGTCTCGTGTGGGTACTGTTGCCTATCAGTTGGAACTATCCCCTGAATTATCGGACGTGCACAACGTGTTTCATGTTTCACAATTGAGGCGATGCATATCGCCGCCTGAGAAAAAGACTGCTATGACTGAAATAGAGTTGGCAAAGGATTTAACATATGAAGAAAGGTCGGTTAGAATTTTGGATCAGATGGAAAGGGTCACTCGTAGTAAGGCAAGGAAGTTCTACAAGGTTCAGTGGGAGCATCACACAGAGTCAGAATCAACATGGGAACATGAAGAATTTCTAAAGGCACATTATCCAAAATGGTTTTCCCAAGCAACCGAATCTCGAGGACAAGATTCATTCTAAGTGGGGGAGGTTTGTGACAGCCTGGTTTTTGCCCTTTTCTATTTGCCTGATTTTCAGTTGGTTTGATTTTGAAATTTGGAGTTTTGAATCTTTTCATATGGACTTGAACACTTGGGTACCCCCTGACTTTCACCCAAGTTCCTCATTTCCCTCTCTAACTATCATTCCCTCTCTGGTTCACCTCCAAATAATATTTGGAATATTTTTCTTAAATGAAAAATATTCATTTCCCTCTCTTAAACCCTAGGTAGCTCAATGTGCTCCAAAGCAACCCCAATTTTTCTTGCCCACAAAAATCTGAGAAAATTCTCAAATATTCTTTGAACCCTAGGGCACCTTCCTGAGTAAAAATATTTCATCACTTTTTGGAATATTTTTGCTACAGAAAATATTTTCTGTTCTGGACAGAAATTGTGGTTTCTACAGCAACTACCATTTTACTTGCTCCATTGTGGCTGATTTTTCTTGTGCATCATCACCTTAGTAGATGATTGCTAACCTCCAAAGCCCAGCTCCCAACTCCTAGTAGTTTGACCTCAGTAAGCTCTGAAAGTTACTGATCAGAAACTTACTAGGCAGTTGAAATCTATTCTACTGCGTCTGAGTCCAAACCAAAGTGTGGTAACCTTCAAAACTACCATGATCAACATGCGAGACATGAAGTTTGGGCATAGGTCGGCCTGAGGGCAGAGTTTGGACCACGCGTGTACACAATGCCAACCTGCATGTCGACGTGCTATGCGTCGCGCCCGAGCTTCTGTTGCTCGCGTGCTCGCTTCGCCGACTTCCTAGCCTTGCCAAAACGTGCCACAATCGTCGTCCCGAACCTCTTAACTCCCTCCTGGCACTCGCCGACGCCGGAGCTCGCCGTAGCGAGCACGGGCGCGGTCCGGCCAACGTAACAGTGCGGTGCACACTGTGCTCATCGTCACCCCAGTGCCCCTGTGCTCGTCCCCGCTCGCCCACAGTTCCCGCGTGAGCTACGTCGCCTGCTCCCCCTCTCGCTGACGCCGTTCGTCGCCGGGCGCCATGTCCAGGTGTCCACCGGCGAACCCCGATCCCCCCTCGATGCTCGGCTAAAAATAGAGCCCTCCCCAGCCTCCTCGGGCATCACCCGCTCCTCCCACACGCTCCATGATCTTGTAAAAGCTGTAGCCCGGCCGGGCAGGTCGCGGGCCGCCATCCCCGAGCTCGAGCTCGCCGGTGATCCCCTCGGGTTGTCTCCGTAGCACCAGCCCCTCCCAGGCCTGGGCAACCCTGCCAGGGCCTCCGCCGCTCTTCGGTGGTGCTGTTCCGCCTGGTTGGAGCCCCTGGAGTCGCCTTTGTTCGCCGTCGTCTTCGTCTCCGGCGACCTCCACTCTCTGCCTCCGCTAGAGAGGCTGATTCCGACACCGTCCGACCACCCCTAGCTACTCTACGGGTACGGGCAGGTGCGCCTCTGTCTCCTCTTTCAATCCCTCCCTCTCGTTTTGGCCAAGAAGCCCTCGTCGCCAGCGTGTGCTCCGGCGAAGCCGCACCGTCCTCTGTTTCCTTCTCCCCCTCCCCCTCACCTGACTAGCGGGGCCCGCTAGTCAGCCACTCAGTACGCGCGCGAAGTGGTACGAGTGGTGGCGCCCGCGAGGCTTTACGCCTTCGTCGTCACCCCCAGTCTGTTTTTATTTAAATTGCAATTTCCTATTTTTCCAGAGAGCTTCAAACAGCCAAAACTCTTTAACCATAAGTCCAAATGAATTGATTCTTTTTGCATTGTGTTCTTCGTAAAGAAATCTAGCAGCTCGCCAAAAATGGGATTTTTCCCTTCTGTCTAGATTTTCTAGTGAATTTCATAAGGGTTCTTGATGTTTTCTTTTTGTGTTTATAAATATTTTCAGAGAGTGAAGCTTGTCTTGAGGATCACCAGGAGGCTTGTCAACCTCATCTGCACTAAGGCAAGCCACAACAACATTTTCATGGTGCCATTACAATATTTATGATTTTCTTACTTGAATGAATGATTTAATCCATGCATTTAAATCACTATTATGTTATTTATATTCTGTTAGTTTCTTGTTTAAGTTAGTATGCTTGATTTACAGAAAGTTTGAAGCTAACTAAGTTGGTAAAGAAACTAGAATTAATTTTTGTTATGAAGGAGTAATATGGTTATGAATATAAGTAGTTATTTGGAGTTATTTTCTTGCATCAGTAAAATTGATAAATTTGTTAGAAAAGATTCTGTTTAAAGTGATGTTTAATCCTAACCAGAGGCTTGCGGCGGTGGAACTCCAAATCTATTGTGTTCCCTGATGGTTTTAGGGTATATGGATATATATAGGTGAAAGAAGTCGGTCAGGGGAGCCACGAGGGGCCCACGAGGGTGGAGGCGCGCCCAGCGGGGTAGGGCGCGCCTCCCTGCCTTGTGGCTTCCTCAAAGCTTCCCTGACATCTACTCCAAGTCTCCTGGATTGCTTCTGTTCCAAAAATAACTCTCCCGAAGGTTTCATTCCGTTTGGACTCCATTTGATATTCCTTTTCTTCGAAACACTAAAATAGGCAAGAAAACAACATTTTGGGTTGGGCCTCCGGTTAATAGGTTAGTTCCAAAAATAATATAAAAGTGTATAATAAAGCCCATAAACATCCAAAACGGGTAATATAATAGCATGGAACAATCAAAAATTATAGATACGTTGGAGACGTATCAGCCCACAGGCAGAGAGACAAGTTTAGGCTAGCAGGCCTGCAGTTGAGAGGAGCTCGAAGTGGCAGGTGCAGCGGCGCTTATAAACCACTCCGAGCCCCTCTCAGCTAGCGAGGTGGGACTAAAGTTTTGGCCGCGACAGCAACACCCCCCTTTGGTCCCGGTTCGTGGCACCAACCGGGACCAATACGCACCTTTGGTCCCGGTTGGTGGCACAAACCGGGACGAATACCCACCTTTGGTCCCGGTTCGTGCCACCAACCGGGACCAAGAGACCTTTGGTCCCGGTTGGTGGCATGAACCGGGACCAAAGGGGGGAATTGGTCTCGGTTCCTGCCTCAAACCGGGACCAATGTTGAGTGTATATAAGCAGCACTTGTGAAAATTTTCATTCAGTTCTTCGATCATGCTCTCCGCGCCCTACCTCTCTGTCGACGAACACCTCGAAGCTGACGAACACCTCGACGCCGCCAGGATGCCGGACCTCGACGCCGACACCGTCGCTGCGCCCTGTCTCTCTGCCCTGACGCCGCCGCTCCGTGCGCCCCTGCCCTGCCCCGACGCCGCCGCGCCCCTGCCCTGCTCCGACGTCGTGCCGCGCCCCTGCCCTGCCATCAACATTGCCGCACCACAACCCGTCGGCCAGGCCAGTACTCCCTCCTCCCTCCAACCCCTCTTCTCTGTCCTTCCTCCATGCATGTGATGATGGTGAAGTTGGTTCAGTGCAAAGTTTTAGAGAATTGCATGGTTTCAGCCATGTCCACAAGGTGTTTGATGAAATGCTAGGGCTAGCTAGGGAACTTTGTTTTATGTGAAACTTGGCAGGATGATGTCTCCTTGGATTTAAGTGAAGATGGTCAATTTGGTTTGATAAAAGGAAAAACTTGTTAGTGCAAGTTTTATTAAAATTTAGTGTTGGACAGAAACTATAGGGATTTTTTTGGTGGACTTTCTAGATGAAATTGGGGCTGCCCTTCTGGACTTAAGGGTTTAGTTGGAAGCACTACAAGATGTAAAAAATTCAGAATTTTTTTAGCAAGGAAAAATAGGGTTGTAGTTCAATGCCAAGATTGGACCAAAATTGAAAAATGGAAGTTGTCCTCAAAATTTTCAAATGACCAAAGTGGGTTTTTGCATAAAAATGGTCTATAGGCATCAGAGGACTTCTCAAAAAATATGTGGCATTTGAAAAGAATTATTTGAAATATTTGTAGTGCAACAGGGTCATTCTAGAGTTTGAATATACTAATAAAAGAATTTTTTGAGGCCAAATCATTATAAAAATAATTATTACTGATGTTTTTGTTCATAGCATTTGTTTCTCCATGTATGTATGTATGTATGGATGGATGGATGGATATGGATGTATATAGAAAATGTTCATATATGATGTTTTTTTTGTTCATAGTTTTTTTTGTTCATAGCAATTTTCCATGTATATATAATTTATGTATGTATGTTCATATATGCAAAAGTTACATTTAAGAAAAAAATAAAAAGTATGTATGTTCATATGCAAAGACTATGCAAAAGTTAGAATTTTTTTATGTTCATAGATTTTTTTTGGTGATATTGTAGAATATGAACATTTTGAATATGGATGGATGAACATTTTCAATATGGATGGATGAACATTTTGAATATGGATATGGATGTATGAAAGTTTGAATATTTCATGATGCAACATTTGCTCCAATGTAACTAGATGCAATAATTTTGATCATATGTCAAAGCTTGAATTTTGACATATGCAACATTTGATCATATGTGAAAGTTTGATCATATGTCAAAGTTTGAATTTTGACATATGCAACATTTGATCATATATCAAAGTTTGATCATATGTCAAAGTTTGAATTTTGACATATGCAACATTTGATCATATGTCAAAGTTTGATCATATGTCAAAGTTTGAATTTTGACATATGCAACATTTGATCATATGTCAAAGTTTGAATTTTGACATATGCAACATTTGATCATATATCAAAGTTTCATCATATGTCAAAGTTTGAATTTTGACATATGCAACATTTAATCATATGTGAAAGTTTGAATTTTGACATATGCAACATTTAATAAGGGATTTATCAAGAATAACCCCATTAATAAGAGATTTATCAAGAATGCCCCCATTACGGATGTGCATAATTAAGTTGATCCATAGTTTTTCTGATCTCATCTATGCTTCTATATGTGAATGTTCTCTTGTGTCAAAGTGTTGAATAAATCCATGGTTTCATCATTAGCCGGAAGTAACAGGCGCATGATGTTATGAAGCTCTCCAAAGTTATTTTGGAACGGAGTCCTGATAAGATAATTCGCTTTTTGGTACGAAGTTCAGCAAGGGCCTTCCAAATAGAGATATTCGGAAGGCTCTTGCTGAATTTCGTACCAAAAAGCCATTTATCTTATCCGGGACTCCATTCTAGAACAACTTTGGAGAGGTTCATACCATCATGCGCCTGTTACTTCGGGCTAATCATGAAGCCATGGTTTTCTTGAATCCTTTGACACTAGACAACGTGACATATAGAAGGGTAGATGAGATCAGGAGAAATATGGACCATTTTCTGCACATCCACAATGGCACCATTTTGTTAAGTCCCTTAAAGGTGAAGAGAATCCCTTGTTTGACATTGATGAGAGAGGTGGTCCGGACGTCGGACATTCACGAGAGAGGCGGTGTCGAAGCCACCCCAAACCCTAGAAGCGTAGAGGCCACCCAAATTAACCAAGTTAAAAGAGCGTTGTCGAGGCCACCCCAAACCCTAGAAGCTAGCTAGGTCTATGTTTGCCACTAATATATCCATCTCTCATGTTTCTATATTAATTGTCGTGTTGTAATATTTGCAGAAACTATGGATCAAAGTGACTTAGAACAAGAAGAGTTGTTGGGGGACATAACCCGCGACGGACGTGATGTCTTGTCATTTCTCAACGACACCGATGGTCTGCAAGGAGAGGATGACAGCTCCGATGATCGATCAATGGAGGAGGAAGGACATGATCATCACGGCTCCAGTGACCGAATGCCAGAGGAAGAAGGAGACCATGATGACGGCTCCGGTGACCGAACAGAGGAGGGAGCTATTGCAAAGTCCGGCGAGGTATATATATTAATTAATCCTGGACTGACTAATTGATGCATTAATTGTTTTGGTATGTACATATATTAACGCTTATTTCTTCTTTTATAGCCCTCCAGATCGAGCCAAACTTCAGTAACGAGACGAGGCCCGAAGAAAAGGTTGCGCCAGGATGAAAGGTTCACGATCACAGCACTCGCGGACGATGGCCTGCCGATTGAACCCAAGCGGACAAAGGACACATTTGTTGCTCAGTGCGGAGCTATTGTTAGGGACACCATCCCGGTAAGCATCCGGAAATGGAATAAGCCTAAGGACGACCCTGAAGTTTCTTATGTCAACGATAGACAGAAAGCTGATCTTTGGACCTCGCTGAAGGCAAATTTCACCCTACCGCCAGAGGAGGATCTGAATAACCTAGATATAGAGCCAAAGGTCAAGGCATGTACTCTTAAGAAGATGGGAAATCTATTCAGGAGGTGGAAGAAAGAGTTGAACACAAAGTTTGTCAACAAAGGGAAGACTCCAGAATTCACCGGCCGATATGAGAAGATAATAGATCACTGGCCCGCATTTGTGGCCTACAAGACATCGGATAAGGGTAAGAAAATGTCAGAGACAAACAAAATAAATGCTGCAAAGAAGCAGTATCACCATCACACGGGGTCAGGTGGCTACCTCAAAGCCCGGCCGTTGTGGGACAAAGCAGAGAATGACCTGCTTGCTAAAGGGGTCGAACCAGCGACATTGAACTGGCCAGACCGTTCAAGGACTTGGTTCTTCGGGGTTGGGGAACTTTGGACCCTGAAACAGGGGAGTGTCGTTGGACGGACGAGCAACTTGCAATACCCGTCAAGAAGCTTTAGGATTATATAACCACAGCGCAGCAAGGGACGTTCATTCCCGACAGAGAGAAGGACGAGCTGACTGAGGCCCTCAGGAATCCTGAGCACCCTGGACGAACATGAGGCACACCAGGCTCCATTCCGTGGGTGGTTGGGTTTCCCGGCGCGGGTGGTTACAGAAGCCGGGAGAGAAAGAGGAATGCGGAGCTGAGCTCAATGCAGAAGCTCAATGCAAGACTACTAAAGCTAGAGGAACTTGAGAGCCAGCTAGCTGCCAACCAACCATCTCCGCGGCACGAAGCTACCCCAGAAGCTACGCCGCCATCTCAGCGGAGAAGAAGCATGGCTTCCACGGAGCTCGTTCAGCCTCACTTCACGGCTCCTAGCTACCCCGTGGATACTATCACGGAGGCTCTACATTGCCAGCTTATGACGAAATGGCAGAACCTCACTTTGAAGGCGGCTGTCAGCTCTATTGTACCTACTGAACCTGACGGAACTTTTCACTGCCGTCCGATTCCACATGGCTATGCTGTTGTGACAGTGGATGAAGTAATGAAGGGATTTGAGGAGCTCAAGCTTGACCACCCTACAGGTGAAGGGGGGAATTAGCTAGTTTATGCTCTGAGGAGTACATGTCTAAGGTGGAAGGAGTACATCAAGCTTCCAAACTGGATGCCTCCGCCTCCTCCTCCTCCTCCGGCGAGTCAGGGCACTCCGCCTCCTCCTCCCCCCCCTCCTCCGGCGATTGATCAAGGCACTCCGCCTCCTTCTCTGGCTCCTCTGGCGCGTAAGCACACTCCGCCTCCTCTGTTGCCTCCTCCGGCGCGTCGGAGCAGTCCGCCTCCTCCTCCGCCTCGCCAGCAATGGCGGAAGACAGACGCCACCACTCCGGCACCTCCGGCGCATCGGAGCACTCCGCCTCGCAAGCCATGACGGAAGAGAGATGTGGCCGCTCCGGCGGCTAGCAGTACAAGCAGAGGCGAGAGCCAATTCAGATACAGTCCATCTCTCAAGGCTCCGGAAAATTTACCATATGAGAGGGCCGAGAAGGAAAACAAGGACATATGTCGTGCCCAAGTAAGGGACCATTTTGCAAAGAAAACTCCACCTCCGAAGGAGAAGCCAGATCCGGTGAAAGTGAAGCGCACTATCGATGCCCTGAAGCGACCACCACTGCCTCCGCTGGATTCCAACTATGTCCGCTGTCTTAAAAAGACACTTTGAGATGCACGAGACTCAAGACCTACTTCCAGTGATGCAAGGTCAGGAGAACGAAGAAGTTGGAAATATTCCCCATCTCGGCGAACAGGCAAACCAATCGTGCCCCTCGCTCAAGGTGTCTAGCGATATCGTCGCTAATCATCCGGGGATTGTGCCCGGTACCAATCCTACTGATTACCTAAGCGATGATGTAGAGTTTGAAACAATGGAGGTGGACGAATTCAGATACCAGTACGGGCAGCCTCTCATCAAGCCTGATCATCCTCCTCTAACAACGATAATGCGAAGATTCCATGAATGGTACCTAAAAACCTGCAGCGAGTCTGGGAAGGATACTTTGACAATGAGAATTAAAGAGGAGCACGACCTCGTTGGAACTGGTCTGTTTTCTGTTGAATTTGACGAGTTATTCCAGTTATACAATCAAAAGGCCCTCGACAAAACACTCGTGACTTTCTACTGTCTATAAGTACTACTTCTGTAATTAAGTCTCTATATATAGCTCAGCTCTTTCATTGCATGTATATATAATTATCCTCACTATATTATGCAGATTGAAGATCGTCGCATGCAGAAAAGCACAAATCTATGACATTGGGTTCATTAACCCAAATATCATACATGAATGGACGGTTGACAAGAATGTCACAGAAACCAACGACAACTTGCTACAACCGTTGCTTAAAAATAAAAAAAAGATAGAATACTCTTTCCTTACAACTTCAAGTGAGTGTTACTGTCTTGTGCATATTCAGTTTCCCTTATTACTCGAGGTTATAGTAATGTAATTGATGAGTTATGCATGCGTGCGCAGGTTCCACTTTATTCTGCTGGAGATCCAGCTTGAGAAGGGAGTAGTAACAGTCTTAGACTCGAGACGAAAAGATCCCCAGGAGTATGTGGACATGACTAAAATGCTCGAGAAGTAAGTTCAATCGATCA
This sequence comes from Triticum aestivum, assembly GCF_018294505.1. Lineage (NCBI taxonomy): Eukaryota > Viridiplantae > Streptophyta > Magnoliopsida > Poales > Poaceae > Triticum > Triticum aestivum. The sequence continues at coordinate 634,036,407 of NC_057799.1, forward strand.
TTATCGTACCATATCGGCAACTTTGTTCATTTCCTGATATCAAATGACTATTTTCTTTGTCTGGCAGGGTTTGGAAAGAGTTCACCGGAATTGTTCCGGACTGCCAAGGGAGCTGCGATTTACACACCCGAAAATAAGTACTACTACCTAGTTCCACGCATCTCCCATTGATTCTAGTTTCATCAATGCCATTTATCATGCTTGATTATCAGTTTGATTGAACTCTATTTCTCGTAAAGTGCTTGTGGCAGGAATCCGGGAATGATTTTTTTGGATACTATGTCTGCGGGGCTACTCTGAAAAACAATTTCAATTACATAAACAATCATATTCACAATTTTATTTTATTACCATCATTTTTGTTGAGTTTCATTCATATATATGTATTGACCCCCTTCTTTAAATTAGGTCTGGGAGATGCGGGATGAACTCCTACCACATGATCGCATATGAGCAATTCAAGAGGAATTGGCGGGGTTCTTTCTTGACCACGTCATACATAAAGCCAGAGAATGCCATGTGGAAATTGATATAGAAATGAATGTTAGGGATTGTAAGAGATCTTATATTGTATATATGTAGCTAGTAGCGTCGGATAAATATACGAAAACTTGGTGTTCGACCAATCTCTCAGAGAAAGAGAGGCCAGCCCTCTCTGTATATGTTCATGACGATCTTGTGTAATTAATGGTTCCTTCATTTGCTTACTAGCTAGCGTGTCGAATTCACTCTATATAGTAGCTAGCGTTGACCAAGCACGGAGAAAGACAGGACACTTCTCTCTATTAGCTAGCTAACACAATATATGAAACCCCTAAATTAACCCTCCAAAACCCCCTAAACCCACCCCCTTTCAAAAAAACAAAACCCCCAGCTCCTGCCAGCTGCTGACGCGTGGATGCCTTTTGGTCCCGGTTGGTGTTACCAACCTGGACTAAAGGTCCTCCTGCCTGGGCGCCCCGGAGCGGCCATGTGGAGCCCTTATGTCCCGGTTCATAAGAGAACCGGGACTAAAGGCCCTCTGGAACTGGGACAAACGGGCCGTTTCCTACTAGTGTAGGCCCGGAAGGCCTGCTTTAGATAGGAGCTCGAAGGAGCAGACGCGGCTGGGTTTATAAACCAGTGCCGCTTCCCTTCGCTCGGCGAGGTGGGACTAAACTTCGTGCATCGCGGGTGGCAGCGCACCACCTTTAGTCCTGGTTGGTGGCTCCAACCGGGACTAAAGGTCCCTCTTATATATACCGACACTTCAAATTTTTGCAGTTTCTTCTGCTTCTCTTTGTCATCTCCTCTACTTCGTCGACATCACCGCCGCCCCAGTCGCGCGCCGTCGCCGTTGCCGTCCCCGTCGCTGCCCCCGCCCAGGTATCCGTCCCCGTCGCCGCCCCATGTCGCCTCTCCTCGCCGGCCGTCGCCCGCTGTGAGCCCCTGCCCCCATAGAACCCGCACACACACACACAAGTTAGATGAATTATTTTCTGTTTTTTATACATTTAGATGAATGTTAGATGAATGTATATATAAATGTTAGATGAATTAGATCGATATATATAAATGTTAGATGAATGTTTTATAAATAAATTTTTTAGATGAATGCTAGATGAATTTTTTATATATAAATGTTAATTAGATGAATTTTGACATATATATGTCAAAGTTTGATCATATGTCAAAGTTTGAATTTTGACATATGCAACATTTGATCATATGTCAAAGTTTGATCATATGTCAAAGTTTGAATTTTGACATATGCAACAATATTTGATCATATGTCAAAGTTTGAATTTTGACATATGCAACAATATTTGATCATATGTCAAGTTTCAATTTTGACATAGATTTATCAAGAATACCCCCATTATGGATGTGCACAAGTTGATCCAATTTTTTTTCTGATCTCATCTACGTCCCTAGCTTCTATATGTCACGTTGTATTGTGTCAAAGTATTGAAGAAATTCATGGCTTCATAATTAGCCAGAAGTAATAGGCGCATGATGGTACGAATCTCTCCATAGTTATTTTGGAACGGAGTCCCGGATAGGATAATTCGCTTTTTAGTAGGAAATTCAGCAAAGGCCTTCCAAATAGCGATATTCGGAAGGCTCTTGCCAAACTTCGTACCAAAAAGCGAATTATCCTATCCAGGACTCTGTTCCGAAACAATTTTGGAGAGCTTCGTACCATCATGCGCCTGTTACTTTCGGCTAATGATGAAGCTATGGTTTTCTTGAATCCTTTGACACTAGACAACATTACATATAGAAGGGTAGATGAGATCAGGAAAAACATGGACCATTTTCTGCACATCCAGAATGGCGCCATTTTGTTAAATCCCTCTTAAAGGTTAACAGAATCCGTTATGATTCTGAATCTTGTTCCTATAGCATTTGTATATGAGAAATCACAACCCAATCATTTAAAAATGTTACATTTGCATAGAATTTGTTCTGGACGTCAACGATGCCTGGCCCGCATCGTCGCCGTCGACCCATTTGCGACGACGTCGTGCTTCAGAGGAGCCATGTCCGGGACTGGGCTCCGCCAGGCTGGCACTGGGAGGTGCTACCTTCAGGGGCGCGCCGCTTGGTGAGGAACCCGGCCCTGGGTCCCGTCGTCGACCCGGAGGTCCTTTGGTGGCGTTCGCGTGGGCCATTTTCGGTGCGGAGGCAGCCGGCTCCGTCGGAGGTGGTACGTCGCTGTGTCATGGAGGAGGACGAGCATGTTGGTCGCTACATGGCTGCGTTGGACGTCAAGTTCTCCAATACCTGGCAGGTTCTTCGGGGATCTCACCCGAGCTATGATCCTGTGATGGTTCCTTATGAGCAGGGAAATATTTAGCAGAGAAGTAATAAATCATATCCTGGGGACTACGCACACAACCAGGATCAAGAGAATTAAACCATATCTTAGCATCACCCTTTAATGAGAACGGAAAAATTTTAAGGATATAAAGATAGCGAGATTTCTCATCATTAGTGAACAGGGTGGCTATATCATTTAATTTAGTAAGAGGTGCCACAACAGTTTTAGATTCATAGCCATAAAAAGGATCAGATTCAACCAAAGTAATTGTATCAGGATCAACGGAGAATTCATAATCCTTATCAGTAACACATATAGGTGAAGTAGCAAAAGCAGGGTCAGGCTTCATGCTAGCATTAAGAGATTGCTGCTTCCATTTAGCTAATAACCTCTTGAGCTCATATCTATCTTTCCAAGCTAAAATAGCTAAAGCAGCTTCTTTTTCAAAAACATAACCCTCAGGAATGACAGGAGAGTCTTCATCATCACTTTCATCAATATTATCAGTTTCAATAATTTCTTTCTCTCTAACCCTAGCAATTTGTTCATCAAGAAATTCACCAAGTGGCACAGTAGTATCAAGCATAGAAGTAGTTTCATCATAAGTATCATGCATAGCAGAAGTGGCATCATTAATAACATGCGACATATCAGAACGAATAGCAAAAGCAGGTTTAGGTGTCACAAGCTTACTCAAAACAGAGGGTGAATCAAGTGCAGAGCTAGATGGCAGTTCCTTACCTCCCCTCGTAGTTGAGGGATAAATTGTTGTCTTAGCGTCTTTCAAGTTCTTCATAGTGACCAGCAGATATAAATCCCAAGTGACTCAAAGAATAGAGCTATGCTCCCCGGCAACGGCGCCAGAAAATAGTCTTGATAACCCACAAGTATAGGGGATCGTAACAGTTTTCGAGGGTAGAGTATTCAACCCAAATTTATTGATTCGACACAAGGGGAGCCAAAGAATATTCTCAAGTATTAGCAGTTGAGTTGTCAATTCAACCACACCTGGATAACTTAGTATCTGCAACAAAGTATTTAGTAGCAAAGTAATATGATAGTAGTGGTAACGGTAGCAAAAGGAACGGTAGCAAAGGTAATATTTTTGGTGTTTTGTAATGATTGTAACAGTAGCAACGAAAAAGTAAATCAGCAAATAACAATATGTGAAAAGCTCGTAGGCATTGGATCGGTGATGGAGAATTATGCCGGATGCGGTTCATCATGTAACAGTCATAACATAGGGTGACACAAAACTAGCTCCAATTCATCAATGTAATGCAGGCCTGTATTCCGAATATAGTCATACGTGCTTATGGAAAAGAACTTGCATGACATCTTTTGTCCTACCCTCCCGTGGCAGCGGGGTCCTAATGGAAACTAAGGGATATTAAGGCATCCCTTTAATAGAGTACCGGACCAAAGCATTAACACATAGTGAATACATGAACTCCTCAAACTATGGTCATCACCAGGAGTGGTCCCGATTATTGTGACTTCGGGGTTGCCGAATCATAACACATAGTAGGTGACTATAGACTTGCAAGATACGATCCAGAACTCACATATATTCTTGAAAACATGATAGGTTCAGATCTGAAATTATGGCACTCGGGCCCTAGTGACAAGCATTAAGCATAGCAAAGTCATAGCAACATCAATCTCAGAACATAGTGGATACTAGGGATCAAACCCTAACAAAACTAACTCGATTACATGATAGATCTCATCCAACCCATCACCGTCCAGCAAGCCTACGATGGAATTACTCACGCACGGTGGTGAGCATCATGAAATTGGTGATGGAGGATGGTTGATGATGACGACGGCGACGGATCCCCCTCTCCGGAGCCCTGAACGGACTCCAGATCAGCCCTCCCGAGAGGTTTTAGGGCTTGGCGGCGGCTTCGTATCGTGAAACGTGATGAATCCTTCTCCTTGATTTTTTCTCCCCGAAAGTGAATATATGGAGTTGGAGTTGAGGTCAGTGGAGCGTCAGGGGGCCCACGAGGTAGGGGGCGCGCCCTCCACCCTCGTGGACAGGGTGTGGGCCCCCTGACGTGGATTTTTCTTCCTGTATTTTTATTATTTTCCAAATAAACGTTCCGTGGAGTTTCAGGTCATTCCGAGAACTTTTGTTTCTGCACATAAATAACACAATGGAAAGTCTGCTGAAAACAGCGTCAGTCCGGGTTAGTTCCATTCAAATCATGCAAGTTAGAGTCCAAAAGAAGGGCAAAAGGGTTTGGAAAAGTAGATACGACGGAGACGTATCAACTCCCCCAAGCTTAAACCTTTGCTTGTCCTCAAGCAATTCAGTTGATAAACTGAAAGCTTTAAAGAAAAACTTTTACAAACTCTGTTTGCTCTTGTTGTTGTAAATATGTAAAGCCAGCATTCATGTTTTCAGTAAAGATTATGACTAAACACATTTGCAATAACTCCTAGGTCTCATGTTTACTCATATCAATGACATAATCAACTAGCAAGCGATAATAATAATTCTCGGATGACAACACTTTCTCAAAACAATCATGATATGATATAATAGAATGGTATCTCGCTAGCCCTTTCTGAGACCGCAAAACATAAATGCAGAGCACCTTTAAAGATCAAGGACTGACTAGACATTGTAATTCATGGTAAAAGAGATCCAGTCATAGTCATACCCAATATAAATTAATAGTAATGGATGCAAATGACAGCAGCGCTCTCCAGCTAGTGCTTTTTAATAAGAGCGTGATGACTCAACATAAAAGTAAATAGATAAGCCCTTCGCAGAGGGAAGCAGGGATTTGTAGAGGTGCCAGAGCTTGGTTTTGAAATAGAGATAAATAATATTTTGAGCGGCATACTTTCATTGTCAACATAACAACCAAGAGATGGCGATATCTTCCATGCTACACACATTATAGGCGGTTCCCAAACAGAATGGTAAAGTTTATACTCCCCCTCCACCAACAAGCATCAATCCATGGCTTGCTCGAAACAACAAGTGCCTCCAACTAGCAACAGTCCCAGGGGGAGTTTTGTTTGCAATTATTTTGATTTAGTTTGCATAAAGCATGGGACTGGGCATCCCAGTGACCAGCCATTTTCTCGTGAGTGAGGAGCGGAGTCCACTCCTCTTGAGAATAACCCGCCTAGCATGGAAGATACGGACAGCCCTAGTTGATACACGAGCTATTCGAGCATACAAAATAGAATTTCATTTGAAGGTTTAGAGTTTGGCACATACAAATTTACTTCGAACGGCAGGTAGATACCGCATATAGGAAGGTATAGTGGACTCATATGGAATAACTTTGGGGTCTAAAGGATTGGATGCACAAGCAGTATTCCCGCTTAGTACAAGTGAAGGCTAGCAAAAGACTGGGAAGCGACCAACTAGAGAGCGACAACAGTCATGAACATGCATTAAAATTAATAGACATTGAGTACGAGCATGAGTAGGATATAATCCACCATGAACATAAATATCGTGAAGGCTATGTTGATTTGTTTCAACTACATGTGAGAAACATGTGCCAAGTCGAGTCACTAAAATCATTCAAAGGAGGATACCACCCCACTATACCACATCACAACCAGTTTAATAGCATGTTGGCACGCAAGGTAGACCATTATAAGTCATAGCTAATCAAGCATGGCATAAGAAACTATGATCTCTAATTGTCATTGCAAACATGTTTATTCATAATAGGCTGAAACAGGAACGATGAACTCATCATATTTACAAAAACAAGAGAGGTTGAGTTCATACCAGCTTCTCTCATCTCAGTCAGTCCATCATATATCGTCATAATTGCCTTTCACTTGCACGACCGAACGATGTGAAAATAATAAGAGTGCACATGCATTGGACTAAGCTGGAATCTGCGAGCATTCAATAAACAGGAGAAGACAAGGCAATATGGGCTCTTGGTTAAATCAACAATAATGCATATAAGAGCCACTTCAACAATTTAATCATGGTCTTCTCCTAACGATTCCCAAAGAAAAGAAAAGAAATAAAACTATTTACATGGGAAAGCTCCCAACAAGCAAAAGAAGAACAAGAAATCTTTTTGGGTTTTCTTTTTAATTATTACTACTACAGTAATAAAAGTAAACTAACTAAAAGCTACACTAATTTTTTTGGTTTTTTCTTAAGGTTTAACAAACAAACAAGAAGAAAGCAAGAAAAAGGAAATAAACTAGCATGGATATTACAGTGAAAAAGTAAGAGCACCGACATCTAGTAATGAGTGTGTGAACATAAATGTAATGTCGGTGACAGGTACGTACTCCCCCAAGCTTAGGCTTTTGGCCTAAGTTGGTTGATTGCCACGGATGGCCTGGCGGATATCCATAGTTGTAGCCGGGGTCGTACTGAGATGCGGCAGTTATTGCCTGCTGAGCTGCAGCGTGGCGGCGAGCTACCTCCGCCCTCCTCTCGTACTCATCTGCCTCCTCTCTGGTAATAACATATCTTCCTTTTGCCTGATAATCAAAGAAGGCATGAGCAGGGAGAGTAATACGGACATCACGACGTCTGTCAAAGATTAAGCGGTATCGGAGAGGTGATTTATTCCTCCCGACAAACTGGTGGTGGACCATAGCATTATAGTCTAAATAAGTAGGAGGCAACTCAATATCATCCACACGAATGTCCACACCAAGAAAATCAGCTAAGCGGGTTGCATAAATTCCTCCAAAGAAATCTCCATTAAATCTATTATGATGCAACCTACGTGCAACAATGGCTCCCAAATTATAAGATTTGTCTCCTAACACAGCACTCCTAAGAATATTGAGGTCAGGGACACACATGTGACATGCTTCATCCTTACCATTTATGCATCTACCTATGAAGAGAGCAAAATAATGTATAGCAGGAAAATGGATGCTCCCTATGGTAGCTTGTGCTATATCTCTAGATTCCCCCACAGTTATACTAGCAAGAAAATTTCTAAATTCAGATTTGCGGGGTTCACTAACACTACCCCATTGTGGAAGTTTGCAAGCAGTGGTAAAATCCTCTAAGTCCATAGTGTAAGATTTTTCATAAAGATCAAATAGGACAGTTGGAGAATTGCGTGAAGATGAAAATTCAAACCTCCTCACAAATGAACTAGTGGGATAGTGGTATTGGCGGCACTTCTCTGCCTCGAAGCTCACAAGATCAGCGTTACGCAAATATGCGTTAAATTCTTCCTTGATTCCCGCTCGATCCATAAAGTTTTCTGTAGGCCATTCACAAGGCCGCACTGGAGCGTCCCTTGGTGGTTCATCATCAGCATCACGCATTGCAAGCCTGGGTCCTTGCTTCCTTGAAGAACCACCTTGGAACATTTTCCTAAGCATATTTCTTCCTTTGAAACATTTCTGAAATTTTTAGTAACTTCAAATAAAAGTGAACCAAGCTCAACAAAATTGATAGCAACTACTCCTACAAGTGCCTAGACCCTATATCGAGCATTAGAACTACTTGGAACCATATAAATTTGACATGCAAGCTCAAGAACATGGTCACCTAGGCAGCACAAATTTGCAATGAATAAAGCACTAGAAGAAAAACTAATTGGACCAATGGAGGAGTCACATACCAAGGAACAATCTCCCCAAGTAGTTTTGTGAGAGGTGCTTTGAGCAAGGAGATCGCAAATCACAGCAAAATGAGCTAGAACTCGTGCTTGAGCTGGATGGTGATTTTTTGGGAGGAAGAAGGAGTGTGTGGGTGCAGGAATAAGTGGAGGGGAGCCACCGTGGGCCCACGAGGCAGGGGGCGCCCAGGGGGGTAGGGCGCGCCCTCCACCCTCGTGTCCAGGTGCTTGCCCCTCCTGCTGTGTTCTCAGTGCCAGATATTCTCAAAAATTCTAGAAAAAATCATATTCCATTTTCAGGGCATTTGGAGAACTTTTATTTTCGGGGTATTTTTATATTGCACGGATAAATCAGGAAACAGGCAGAAAATACTATTTTTACTTTATTTCAACTAAATAACAGAAAGTAGATAGAGGGTACAGAAGGTTGTGCCTTCTAGTTTCATCCATCTCATGCTCATCAAAAGGAATCCACTAACAAGGTTGATCAAGTCTTGTTAACAAACTCATTCCGAATAACATGGAACCGGAGAAATTTCGAAAAACACTATGTTACCACAACGGGGATATGCACATCCCCTATAATAAGAATATCATATTTCTTCTTGACAGTAGGAAGAGGAAATTCAAAACCTCCAAAAATAATCGATGGAATTTTTCCAATAGAATTGATACTATGGACTTGAGGTTGTTTCCTCGGAAAGTGTACCGTATGCTCATTACCATTAACATGAAAAGTGACATTGCCTTTGTTGCAATCAATAACAGCCCCTGCAGTATTCAAAAAGGTTCTTCCAAGAATAATAGACATACTATCATCCTCAGGAATATCAAGAATAACAAAGTCCGTTAAAATGGTAACGTTTGCAACCACAACAGGCACATGCTCACAAATACCGACAGGTATAGCAGTTGATTTATCAGCCATTTGCAAAGATATTTCAGTAGGTGTCAACTTATTCAAATCAAGTCTACGATATAAAGAGAGAGGCATAACACTAACACCGGCTCCAAGATCACATAAAGCAGTTTTAACATAATTTCTTTTAATGGAGCATGGTATAGTAGGTACTCCTGGATCTCCAAGTTTGTTTGGTATTCCACCCTTAAAAGTGTAATTAGCAAGCATGGTCGAAATTTCAGCTTCCGGTATCTTTCTTTTATTTGTAACAATATCTTTCATGTAATTAGCGTAAGGATTCATTTTGAGCATATCAGTTAATCGCATACGCAAAAAGATAGGTCTAATCATTTCATCAAAGCGCTCAAAATCCTCATCATCCTTTTTCTTGGATGGTTTGGGAGGAAAAGGCATGGGTTTCTGAACCCATGGCTCCCTTTCTTTACCATGTTTCCTAGCAACAAAGTCTCTCTTATCATAACGTTGATTCTTTGATTGTGGGTTATCAAGATCGACAGCAGGTTCAGTTTCTACATCATTATCATTTCTAGGTTGAGCATCATCATTAACATTATCACTAGGCTCATGTTCATTACCAGATTGTGTTTCAGCATCAGAAATAGAAATATCATTTGGATTCTCAGGTGGTTCAGCAATAGGTTCACTAGAAGCATGCAAAGTCCTATCATTTTTCTTTTTCTTATTTTTAGAAGAACTAGGTGCCTCAATATCATTTCTCTGAGAATCTTGCTCAATTCTCTTAGGATGGCCTTCAGGATACAAAGGTTCCTGAGTCAATTTACCAGTTCTAGTAGCCACTCTAACAGCAAAATCATTATTCTTACTATTCAATTCATTGAGCAAATCATTCTGAGCTTTAAGTACTTGTTCTACTTGAGTGGTAACCATAGAAGCATGTTTAGTAATGAGTTTAAGTTCACCTTTAACATTAGCCATATAATCACCCAAGTGCTCAATCATATAAGCATTTTGTTTTAATTGTCTACCAAAATAAGCATTGAAATCTTCTTGCTTAACCATAAAGTTACCAAACTCATCCAAGCATCGGCTAGCAATTTTAGTAGGAGGGATTTCAGCTTTATCATATCTATAGAGAGAATTTACCTTTACTACCTGTGTCGGGTTATCAAGACCATGAGTTTCTTCAATAGGTGAAGGATTAAGATCATATGTTTCTTCAATAGGCGGTAAATTAAGACCATGTATTTCTTCAATAGGAGGTAAATTCTTAACATCTTCAGCTTTAATACCTTTTTGTTTCATAGATTTGTTTGCCTCTTGCATATCTTCAGGACTGAGAAATAGAACACCTCTCTTCTTCGGAGTTGGTTTAGGAATAGGCTCAGGAGCTGGGTCAGGAAGTGTCCAATTATTTTCATTTGTCGACATATTATTCAATAGAATTTCAGCTTCGTCCGGTGTTCTTTCCCTGAAAACAGAACCAGCACAACTATCCAGGTAATCTCTGGAAGCATCGGTTAGTCCATTATAAAAGATATCAAGTATTTCATTTTTCTTAAGAGGCTGATCAGGCAAAGCATTAAGTAATCAGAGAAGCCTCCCCCAAGCTTGTGTGAGACTCCCTTTTTCAATTTGCACAAAATTACATATTTCCCTTAAAGCAGCTTGTTTCTTATGAGCAGTGAAATATTTAGTAGAGAAGTAATAAATCATATCCTGGGGACTACGCACACAACCAGGATCAAGAGAATTAAACCATATCTTAGCATCACCCTTTAATGAGAACGGAAATATTTGAAGGATATAAAGATAGCGAGATTTCTCATCATTAGTGAACAGGGTGGCTATATCATTTAATTTAGTAAGATGTGCCATAACAGTTTCAGATTCATAGCCATGAAAAGGATTAGATTCAACCAAAGTAATTATATCAGGATCAATGGAGAATTCATAATCCTTATCAGTAACACATATAGGTGAAGTAGCAAATGCAGGGTCAGGCTTCATTCTAGCATTAAGAGATTGCTGCTTCCATTTAGCTAATAACCTCTTGAGTTAATATCTATCTTTGCAAGCTAAAATAGCTAAAGTAGCTTCTTTTTCAAAAACATAACCCTCGGGAATGACAGGAGAGTCTTCATCATCACTTTCATCAATATTATCAGTTTCAATAATTTCTTTCTCTCCAACCCTAGCAATTTGTTCATCAAGAAATTCACCAACTGGCACAGTAGTATGATGCATAGCAGAAGTGGCATCATTAATAACATGCGACATATCAGAACGAATAGCAGAAGTAGGTTTAGGTGTCGCAAGCTTACTCAAAACAGAAGGTGAATCAAGTGCAGAGCTAGATGCCAGTTCCTTACCTCCCCTCGTAGTTGAGGGATAAATTGTTGTCTTAGTGTCTTTCAAGTTCTTCATAGTGACCAGCAGATATAAATCCCATGTGACTCAAAGAATAGAGCTATGCTTCCCGGCAACGGCGCCAGAAAATAGTCTTGATAACCCACAAGTATAGGGGATCGCAACAGTTTTCGAGGGTAGAGTATTCAACCCAAATTTATTGATTCGACAGAAGGGGAGCCAAAGAATATTCTCAAGTATTAGCAGTTGAGTTGTCAATTCAACCACACCTGGATAACTTAGTATCTGCAGCAAAGTAATATGATAGTAGTGGTAACGGTAGCAAAAGTAACGGTAGCAAAGGTAATATTTTTGGTGTTCTGTAGTTATCGTAACAGTAGCAACAGAAAAGTAAATGAGCAAATAACAATATGTGAAAAGCTCGTAGGCATTGGATCGGTGATGGAGAATTATGCCGGATGTGGTTCATCATGTAACAGTCATAACATAGGGTGACACAGAACTAGCTCCAATTCATCAATGTAATGTAGGCATGTATTCCGAATATAGTCATACGTGCTTATGGAAAAGAACTTGCATGGCATCTTTTGTCCTACCCTCCCGTGGCAGCGGGGTCCTAATGGAAACTAAGGGATATTAATACATCCTTCTAATAGAGTACCGGACCAAAGCATTAACACATAGTGAATACATGAACTCCTCAAACTATGGTCATCACCGGGAGTGGTCCCGATTATTGTCACTTCGGGGTTGCCAGATCATTACACATAGTAGGTGACTATAGACTTGCAAGATAGGATCCAGAACTCACATATATTCATGAAAACATAATAGGTTCAGATCTGAAATCATGGCACTCCGGCTATTTTTTTTAAATAATACATTTTTTTAATTAATTTTCATAAATATTACGCTGGATAAAAAAATTCCAAAATAATACACCGTCGGCCCGCTGCAGGCCGACTGGGCCTATTCGGCCCACAACAGGCTGATTGGACTCCAGTCTGCCTACAGCTGGCCGACTGGCCCCTGTCGGCCCACTGTGGGCTGATTGGGTCCTGTCGGCCAGCTATAGGCCGACTGGAGCTAATTGGCTCACTGTGGGCTAATTGTTTTTGCAAAAAAATAGGCATAAAAAATATATGTTTAAAAAATGTTTATTATGTAATTAAAAATGTTAAACGTGTATAAAAAAATGTTCCTAATGTATACAAAAAATGTACAATATATATGCAAAAAGTTGACATAAAAAATATGTTTTAAAAAGTGTTAAGCATGTATTTAAAAATTGTTAAATGAGTGTATAAAAAATGTTCCTTATTTATACAAAAAAATATAGAATGTGTATGAAAAAAAGTTGACACCAAAAAAATATGTTTGAAAAAAAATGTTAATCATGTATTTGAAAAAATGTTCCTTATCTATACAAAAAATATAGATGTGTATGAAAAAAAGTTGACACCAAAAAAATATGTTTGAAAAAAATGTTAATCATGTATTTGAAAAAATGTTCAACGAGTACACAAAAATGTTTCATGTATTGGAATGAAAGGTTAAACGTGTATAAAAAAATGTTCCAGCTCCGGATCCGGTATGGGAGCATCACGGACCTAAGTATGATTGGTTGCTCTTTTTGTATGGAACTGGAACATTTTTTTCAAACATATTTTTTTGGTGTCAACTTTTTTTCATACACATTCTATATTTTTTTAATAGATAAGAAACATTTTTTATACACACATTTAACAATTTTTAATCATGTATTTGAAAAAATGTCAACTTTTCAAACATATTTTTCAAACATATTTTTTTTGGTGTCAACTTTTTTTCATACACATTCTATATTTTTTATATAAATACGGAACATTTTTTATACACATATTTAACAATTTTTAAATACATGCTTAACACTTTTTAAAACATATTTTTTATGTCAACTTTTTTGCATATATATTGTACATTTTTTGTATACATCAGGAACATTTTTTTATACACGTTTAACATTTTTTAATTACATAATTAAAGTTTTTTTAAACATATTTTTTATGCCTACTTTTTTGCAAAAATAATTAGCCCACAACGAGCTAATTTGCTCCAGTCGGCCCACAGTGGGCCGACAGGACCCAATCAGCCCACAGTGGGCCGACAGGGGCCAGTCGGCCAGCTGTAGGCCGACTGGAGTCCAATCGGCCTGCTGTGGGCCGACTAGGCGACGGTGTATTATTTTTAAAAAAAATTACCCACCGTAATATTTATGAAAATTAATAAAAAAATGTATTATTTAAAAAAAATTAGCGGCACTCCGGCCCTAGTGACAAGCATTAAGCATAGAAAGTCATAGCAACATCAATCTCAGAACATAGTGGATACTAGGGATCAAACCCTAACAAAATTAACTCGATTACATGATAGATCTCATCCAACCCATCACCGTCCAGCAAGCCTACGATGGAATTACTCACGCACGGCGGTCAGCACCATGAAACTGCTGATGGAGGATGGTTGATGATGACGACCGCGACGGATCCCCCTCTCCGGAGCCCCAAATGGACTCCAGATCAGCCCTCCCGAGAGGTTTTAGGGCTTGGCGGTGGCTCCGTATCGTGAAACGCAATGAATCCTTCTCCTTGATTTTTTTCTCCCCGGAAGTAAATATATGGAGTTGGAGTTGAGGTCGGTGGAGCGTCAGGGGGCCCACAAGGTAGGGGGGCGCGCCCTCGCCCCTCGTGGACAGGGTGTGGGCCCCCTGACGTGGATTTTTCTTCCGGTATTTTTCTTATTTTCCAAATAGATGTTCCGTGGAGTTTCAGGTCATTCCGAGAACTTTTGTTTCTGCACATAAATAACACCATGGAAAGTCTGCTGAAAACAGCGTCAGTCCGAGTTAGTTCCATTCAAATCATGCAAGTTAGAGTCCAAAACAAGGGCAAAAGTGTTTGGAAAAGTAGATACGACGGAGACGTATCACCGGCCAGATGGGAGTGAAGATGACGGCTCGCAATACCTAAACACTACCAGTGAGGGTGATATGGTATTTGATGAAGACGAACGAATAGACGATGAAGTCCAGAACTTCGATGACGAAGGAAATGTTGTTCTTGAAATATCAAAGACCAGCGAGGTATATTTATATAAGCTGGCATCTGGTGATCATCATATGTTTTAATTGATTTGTATATATATTAACGAATCGATCTATCTTCTTTTAGCCCTTTGGATCAAGCAAATCTTCTACAAGCAGCAGGACAACTCGAGGCCCGACCAAAAAGTTGAAGGATGGCGTAAAGTACAACATCTATGCCATCAAACCTAATGGCGAACCGCGCGAACCTAAGAAGAATGCGAACAAGTTCATTCGTCAATGCGGAGTTATTGCTAGGGACCAAATCCCGATCTCCATTCAAGAATGGAAAAAGCCAGCAAAGGAGCATCCAGATGTTACTTTTGTCGACCAAAGAGCAAAAGATCGGCTTTGGGAATCTCTCAAGTCACATTTCACCCTACTAGATCATTTCACAGATGCAGATGTGGAGAAAATCAAGAACTGTGCTCTTAAGAAGATGGCGATAGCATTCAACAACCACAAGAAAACTATATGGGCCGCGTACGTGGAAGCAGGAAAGCATACTCCAGAATTCAAGGGAACACTGGAGAAGGCAAGAGATCACTAGGACGCTTTCATGAACTTCAAGGAATCAGAAGTAGCTCAGGAACAGTCGAGAAAAAACAATATGAATTCCGCGAAAAAGGAGTGGCACCATAAGCTGGGGCCACGTGGCTATGAGGTGGCCAGGCCTAAGTGGGATCTCGCTAGCCAATAGATGGTGGATCGCATGGGGGGATGTTGGACCCAAAGACAGGCGAGGTTTTGGCGCGGGCAAGTCCTAAAGGAGCTGACCTCAGTTTACTTGTTGCAATAGAAGAGTCTCGAACGGGGGTGTTCACGCCCAACAGGGAGAATGACGAGCATACGCGCGCCCTGAAGAATCCTGAACGCCCGGGAAGAACACGTGGCAAAGGTGTTGTTCTGTGCTTTGAGGGGTTTGCGGACTGGAACACCGACTACAGAACCCGTGCGAGAAAGAAGCAGTAGGAGGAGAAGCAGAGGAAGCTGGAGGAGGAGAAGAGGAAGTAGGAAGCAGACCACCTTCAAGGCCTAGAATCAAGGCACGCGGAGTTGGCACTCGCTTTCTAGCGGCGGCGGCAGCAGATCGACTCACTTAGCCAGGAAACGGGGTCTCAGCTGTGGCAGCAGCTAGCGGATCCAGCATTGGATAGCACCGTCCCATCCATGCCGAGAAGCAGCGTGGGTTCCGCCCCAGGCGATGATGCACTGCTGGATAGATACCCTGTGGATGACATCATGGATATGACAAATTGTGAGCTACACTTTAAATGAAGAACATATCCATGAAGGTGGCGGACGGCGTTGCTTATACAAATCCCCCTGAAGCCACCTTCCATTGCAATCCAATTCCAGCTGGCTATGCTCGTATCATGGTTGATGAAGTGGTGGCACAATATTCGGGGCTAGAGCTTGACATTCCTAGAGGTGACGACGAGCGCACACTGGGAGAGGCCATACATCGTATCATTCTATGGAGAAAGGATTGCATCGTCTTTCCAAGGCCACCGACACCGCATCAGCCGGCTCCTCCTCCAAGCCCGCCACCGCGTCAGCAGACTCCCGCTCCTCCAAGTCAGCCACCGCCTCAGCAGACTCCTGCTCCTCCAAGTCCGCCAACGCGTCTGCCTGCTCCTCCTCCATGTCCGGCACCGCGTCAGCCCACTCCTCTCCTCCAAGTCCGGCACCGCGTCAACCCAGTCCACCTCCTTCAAGTCAGGCACCGCGTCAGCCGTCTCCGCCGCCTCAGCGGGCTCTGCCGCCTAAGCAACAGTGGAAGCGAGGCACCGTAGCTATGACGTTTAGCGGTACGACAGGAGGTAAGAGATACAGATTTGGTCCAAGCCTGAAGACTCCTCCGAGGATGCCTTACGACCTGACTGACGCGGAAAATGAAGCCGAAGGGCAAGCTCAAGTGGGGGCCCATTTTGCATCGAAACCGCCACCGCCGCCAAAGGAGAAAGTACTTGAGAAGGTCATTGAGCACTTTATTCGTATGGCTGAAGCACCAGCTCCCAAACATATTGACTCAAACTATGAGTGCCAAACCAAGAAGTCATATCAAGCAGAAAAAAAGGAGTCGAGCTCGAGCTCGAGCCAAGCAGCTGCCAAAAAAAACCGGGAAAACTGTTCCCCAGCTGGGAGAACAGGCGGTGCAATCGACCCCCCCGCTCGTTGTACCAACATGTGTAAGTACCGGCGCCGATCATCTTGTAATAACCGACGATATTAGAAGGATGGCTGAAGAGGCCGGTGTCACTTTTTATCAACGCCTAGAGATCGAACCTATGGAAAAGTTTAAAGAGCAGGAACCAAAACGGAAATTTGCCCACGGCGAACCTCTGGTCAAGCCTTAGGAGATCAAGCTTCTATCAACGAGAATGTATGAATTGCATGAATGGTACATGAAAGAAGCCAAGACTACCGATCGAGAGTCCCTCATGGTGAAAGTCACGGGAGAGCATTACTACCATGAAAAAGCTCTGTGGGTTGAGTTTGAAGAAATGTTTCAATTATTCAATCAGGACGCACTCGACAAATCTATCGTCGGTTGCTATTGTCTGTAAGTGATTTCTTTCTGTATTTTAAGTCTCTAGCTAGTTGTACTGCTCGTTGATCATTACCTGTAATTATCCTCACTATATTATTTTCTGTGGTATTATGCAGAATGAAGATCTATGAAATGAAAAAAGCTGGACGCTATGGCATTGGGTTCATTTACCCAAATACCATTAATGAAGAGACATGGTCGCGTGAATATGATCGACCATACACAGAGAAAGCCTTGCTAGAGTTCTTGGTGCGAGTAAACACCCAACGACACATACTACTGCTGCCTCTTGAGCACTGCGTTGGTTTTCCCTTGAAGAGGAAAGGGTGATGCAGTACAGCAGCGTAAGTATTTCCCTTAGTTTTTGAGAACCAACGTATCAATCCAGTAGGAGGCCACGCACGAGTCCCCTGCACCTACACAAACAAAGAAATCTTCGCAACCAACGCAATAAAGGGGTTGTCAATCCCTTCACGGTCACTTACGAGAGTGAGATCTTATAGATATGATAAGATGATATTTTTGGTATTTTTATAATAAAGATGCAAAGTAAAATAAAAGGCAATAAAAATAGCTAAGTGTTGGAAGATTAATATGATGGAAGATAGACCCAGGGGCCATAGGTTTCACTAGTGGCTTCTCTCAAGAGCATAAGTATTACGGTGGGTGAACAAATTACTGTTGAGCAATTGATAGAACTGAGCATAGTTATGAGAATATCTAGGTATGATCATGTATATAGGCATCACGTCCGCGACAAGTAGACCGACTCCTGCCTGCATCTACTACTATTACTCCACACATCGACCACTATCCAGCATGCATCTAGAGTATTAAGTTCATAAGAACAGACTAACGCTTTAAGTAAGATGACATGATGTAGAGGGATAAACTCATGCAATATGAGATAAACCCCATCTTGTTATCCTCGATGGCAACAATACAATACGTGCCTTGCTGCCCCTACTGTCACTGGGAAAGGACACCGCAAGATTGAACCCAAAGCTAAGCACTTCTCCCATTGCAAGAAAGATCAATCTAGTAGGCCAAACCAAACTGATAATTCGAAGAGACTTGCAAATATAACCAATCATACAAAAAAGATTTCAGAGAAGATTCAAATATTGTTCATAGATAAACTTGATCATAAACCCACAATTCATCGGTCTCAACAAACACACCGCAAAAGAAGATTACATCGAATAGATCTCCACAAGGGAGGGGGAGAACATTGTATTGAGATCCAAAAAGAGAGAAGAAGCCATCTAACTAATAACTATGGACCCGAAGGTCTGAGGTAAACTACTCACACATCATCGGAGAGGCTATGGTGTTGATGTAGAAGCCCTCCGTGATCGATGCCCCCTCCGGCGGAGCTCCGGAAAAGGCCCCAAGATGGGATCTCATGGATACAGAAGGTTGCGGCGATGGAATTAGGTTTTTGGCTCCGTATCTGGTAGTTTGGGGGTACGTAGGTATATATAGGAGGAAGAAGTACGTCGGTGGAGCAACGTGGGGCCCATGAGGGTGGAGGGCGCGCCCAGGGGGTAGGCGCGCCCCCCTACCTCGTGTCTTCCTGGTTGATGTCTTGACGTAGGGTCCAAGTCCTCTGCATCACGTTCGTTCCAAAAATCACGTTCCCGAAGGTTTCATTCCGTTTAGACTCCGTTTGATATTCCTTGTCTGCGAAACTCTGAAATAGGCAAAAAACAGCAATTCTAGGCTGGGCCTCCGGTTCATGGGTTAGTCCCAAAAATAATATAAAAGTGTATAATAAAGCCCATTAATGTCCCAAACAGAATATAATATAGCATGGAACAATCAAAAATTATAGATACGTTGGAGACGTATCAAGCATCCCCAAGCTTAATTCCTGCTCGTCCTCGAGTAGGTAAATGATAAAAACAGAATTTTTGATGTGGAATGCTACTTGGCATAATTTCAATGTAATTCTCTTAATTGTGGTATGAATATTCAAATCCGAAAGATTCAAGACAAAAGTTTAATATTGACATAAAAATAATAGTACTTCAAGCATATTAACTAAGCAATTATGTCTTCTCCAAATATCATGGCCAAAGAAAGTTATCCCTACAAAATCATATAGTCTTTACCACACAAAATATTTAAATCATGCACAGCCCCGATGACAAGCCAAACAATTGTTTCATACTTTTGATGTTCTCAAACTTTTTCAATCTCCACGCAATACATGAGCGTGAGCCATGGACATAGCACTATATGTGGAATAGAATGGTGGTTGTGGAGAAGACAAAAAATGAGAAGATAGTCTCACATCAACTAGGCATATCAACGGGCTATGGAGTTGCCCATTAATACATATTAATGTGAGTGAGTAGGGATTGCCATGCAACGGATGCACTAGAGCTACAAGTATATGAAAGCTCAACAAAAGAAACTAAGTGGTTGTGCATCCAACTTGCATGCTCACGAAGACCTAGGGCATTTTGAGGAAGCCCATCATTGGAATATACAAGCCAAGTTCTATAATGAAAATTTCCCACTAGTATATGAAAGTGATATCATAAGAGACTCTCTATCATGAAGATCATGGTGCTACTTTGAATCACAAGTGTGGTAAAAGGATAATAACATTGTCCCTTCTCTCTTTTTCTCTCATCATTTTTTTTATTTGGGCCTTTTATCTTTTTTATTTTTATGGCCTCTTTTTTTAGTCTGGAGTCTCATCCCGACTTGTGGGGGAATCATAGTCTCCATCATCCTTTCCTCACTTGGGACAATGCTCTAAAAAATGTTGATCATCACACTTTTATTTCCTTACAACTCAACAATTACAACTCAATACTTAGAACAAAATATGACTATGTGAATGCCTCCGGCGGTGTACCGGGATATGCAATGAATCAAGAGTGACATGCATGAAAGGATTATGAACGGTGGCTTTGCGACAAATACGATGTCAACTACATGATCATGCGAAGCAATATGACAATGATGGGGCGTGTCATAGTAAACGAAACGGTGGTAAGTTGCATGGTCATATATCTCGGAATGGCTATGGAAATTCCATGATAGGTAGGTATGGTGGCTGTTTTGAGGAAGGTATATGGTGGGTGTATGATACCGGCGAAAAGTGCGCGGTATTAGAGAGGCTAGCAATGGTGGAAGGGTGAGAGTGCGTATAATCCATGGACTCATCATTAGTCATAAAGAACTCATATACTTGTTGCAAAAATCTATTAGTTATCGAAACAAAGTATTACGCGCATGCTCCTAGGGGGATAGATTGGTAGGAAAAGACCATCGCTCGTCCCCGACCGCCACTCATAAGGAAGACAATCAATAAATAAATCATTCTCTAACTTCATCACATAACGGTTCACCATACGTGCATGCTACGGGAATCACAAACTTTAACACAAGTATTTCTCAAATTCAAAACTACTCAACTAGCATGACTCTAATATCACCATCTCAAAAGATGGGGCCCACGAGGGTGGAGGGCTCGCCCAGGGGGGTAGGCGCGCCCCCTACCTCGTGCCTTCTTGGTTGATGTCTTGACGTCTGGTCCAAGTCCTCTGGATCACGTTCGTTCCAAAAATCACGTTCCCGAAGGTTTCATTCCAATTGGACTCCGTTTGATATTCCTTTTCTGCGAAACTCTGAAATAGGCAAAAAACAGCAATTCTGGGCTGGGCCTCCGGTTAATAGGTTAGTCCCCAAAATAATATAAAAGTGTATAATAAAGCCCATTAATGTTCAAAACAGAATATAATATAGCATGGAACAATAAAAAATTATAGATACGTTCGAGACGTATCAACTACTTCCTTCCAACTTCGGGTGAGTGACACTATCTTGTACTACAAATTCTGTTTTTTCTTACTAGAGGTTAATAGGTGTAGTTGATGAGTTATGCACATGCCCGCTTAACTATACAAACGTGTGTACATGCAGTTTTCACTGGATCCTGCTAATCATTCAAGTTGACGAGGGAAAATTTGAAGTACTGGACTCACTAGTTAAAAAGGCTAGAGACTACGCAATCGTGAAGGGGATGGTCGACAGTAATTTCAATCATTATCGAACTATATGTCAGCCTCTTTAGTTCGTCATTTCCTGATATCAACTAATTAATAACTCTTTTATTCATTTTCTTTGCCAGTGGGAAGGGCTTGGGCAAAGTTCATCAAACAGGTTCCAGGCCAATGGAAACAAAAGCTTAAATGAGTGCAACCCAGGGTAATTAATTAAGTAGCTACTACTAGCTAGCTACCATCTCCTTAATTCTAGTTTCAATACCATTATCATGCTTGATTAATTATTATCTGATTGAATTCTATTCTCGTAAAGACCATGAAGCAGGCCCCGGGGAATTTATGTGCATACTACGTTTGTGAGAACATTCGCATGATGACGTCCGAAAGGAGCAGAAGTGATAGAGAGATATGGGTACGTTTGCCAGAACACTATTCACAATTTTTACATCATTATCTAATATATATACACGCAACTAATACTACATGCATATTGATCTCCTTTAAAGATGAATGAGATGCGAGATAAGCTCCTACCAACGAATCGCGTAAGAGCAATTCAAGAGGAAATAGCGGGATTTTTGTTCGACCAGGTGATTCCATTACCCGCTATAATGCGTCCATGTAATGATCTGCAAATTGTAGGATAAATTATATATATACCAAATTGTATATGTGTGTGTGTGTGTGTGTTGATAATCCCCAAGTGCAGGGAATCATCGTAGCAATTCCCAATGGTGGAAGTGATAAGTATGGAGTGTCGAACCCACAAGGAGCTAAAGGTAATATCAATATTCTCTCAAGTCCTATCTGCCACTGATACGACTCTACGTGCACCGAACGTTTGCTTCCAACTAGAAACGAGAAATAAAACTACGTTGTGGGTATGAAGAGGATAACTTTGCAAGATATCGGAGAGCTCAAACATAAAAGTAGGTGTTGTTGTCATAAAGTTAGAATATATTACTAAATATTATAAATAGCGAGTGTGGAATAATGATGGATCGGTGTGCGGAATTGTCCTAGGCAATTGTTAACAAGACCGGTAGTCGTCATTGCAATTTCATATGAGAGAGAGGCATAAGCTAACATACTTTCTCTTCTTGGATCATATGCACTTATGATTGGAACTCTAGCGAGCATCTGCAACTACTAAAGATCATTATGATAAAACCCAACCATAGCATTAAAGCATCAAGTCCCCTTTATCCCACACGCAACAACCCCCTTACTCGGGTTTATGCTTCTGTCACTCAAGCAACCCACTATAAGCGAATTATAAATGTATTGCAACACCCTACAACGGGAATCCCTCACGCTTGCGCGACACGGAGGGCACAATAGGACAACACCAAAATAAAACATATAACTCATACCAATCTAGCTAGATCATCAATCAACCCAAAGACAAAGGATATCTACTCAAAACATAATAGGATGGCAACACATCATTGGATCATAATATGTGGCATAAAGCACCATGTTCAAGTAGGGATTATAGCGGGGTGCGGGAGAGTGGACCGCGTAAAAGAGATGAGGATGGTGATGATGATGGTGATGTTGATGAAGACGATCACCGTGGCGATGATTCCCCTACCGATGGCACTCCGGCGCCACCGAGAGAGAGGAGGAGAGGTTCTCCCCCTTGTGCTTCCTCCTCCATGGCCTCCCCCTGGATGGTGAGAGGTTCCCCCTCTGGTCCTTGGCCTTCATGGCGATGATGGACCCTCCGAGATCCTTCCCCATGGCCTCCGGTGATGATGGCCCCCTCCGGCATGGTTGCAGAGAGGGCCTAGATTGATTTCTCGTGGCCACCGAGGCTTGCGGCGGCGGAACTTCCGATCTAGGTTATTTTCTGGAGGTTTGGGAATTTATAGGAGAGGTTGGTGTCGAGAACTAGTCAGGGGGCCCCACGGGAAGTCCACGAGGCACAGGGTCGCGCCCCAGGGGGGTGGGCGCGCCCTCCACCCTTGTGGGGCCCACGTGATTCCCCTCCAGTAACTCTTTGTTCCATCATTTTCTATATTTTCCAGAAAAATTCTCCGTTGATTTTCAGCGCATTCTGAGAAATTTTGTTTCTGCACGAAAACAACACCACGGTAGTTCTGCTGAAAACAGCGTCAGTCCAGGTTAGTTCTAATCAAATCATACCAAAATCATATAAAACTATTGTAAACATGGCATGAATACTTCATAAATTATAGATACGTTGGAGACGTATCAGCATCCCCAAGCTTAATTCCTGCTCGTCCTCGAGTAGGTAAATGATAAAAGAAATAATTTATGAAGTGTGAATGCTAGCAAGTGCTTAAGTTTGATCAATGATAATTCCAATCACTTTTTCTAGCATCATTATATATCATAATAGTATCTCAACTCATGAAACTTCTCATGATCAAGTAACAAGCTATTCACAGGTTAAAGTATAGACCATAAACTTTCTTGAAAACTAACAAACCGTGCTCTTAGTCATCAAACAATTGCATTTCATCTTATTTTCGGGAAGGGTCTATGTAAGAGCTTTGAATCAGCAAACTCCACATACTCAACTATCATTTAATCTATCATAATTGCTAACACTCATGTGATATTTATGGGTTCAAAGTTTTAATCGGACACAGAGAAAGATAGGGGCTTATAGTTTCGCCTCCCAACCTTTTACCTCAAGGGTAATGTCAACAATAATAATTTATGAAAACCTACATCCAAGTGGATATATATATATATATATATATATATATATATATATATATATATATATATATATATATATACGGATTGCTCCAACACAAAGTGGTTGCCAAAGGAAAAAGTGTAAAAGGGAAGGTGATGATCACGATGACTCTTATATAAGGGTAGAAGATAAAAGTAAAAGATAGGCCCTTCCCAGAGGGAAGCAGAGGTTGTCATGCGCTTTTATGGTTGGATGCACAAAATCTTAATGCAAAAGAACGTCACTTTATATTGCCGCTTGTGATAAATACCTTTATTATGCAGTCCGTCGCTTTTATTTCTTCTCTGTCACAAGTTCGTATAAAGCTTATTTTCTTTGCACTAATAGATCATACATATTTAGGGAGCAATTTTTATTGCATGCACCGATGACAACTTACTTGAAGGATCTTACTCAATCCATAGGTAGGTATGGTGGACTCTCATGGCAAAACTGGGTTAAGGAATGTTTGGAAGCACAAGTAGTATCTCTACTTGGTGCAAAGAATTTGGCTAGCATGAGATGGAAAGGCAAGCTCAACATGTTGGATGATCCAAGACAATATAACGTTTCAGATATAGGAAAACATAACCCATTAAGTTGTCTTCCTTGTCCACCATCAACTTTTTAGCATGTCATATTTTAATGAGTGGTCACATTTACAAAAGATGTCCAAGATAGTATATTTATATGTGAAATCTGTCTTCCTTCAATATTCTTTCATGAATTGTTCAAGTGACCAATTCTGCGTTTGCTAACTTTCAATAAGTTTACTACCTATACTCATTATGTATGAAGTCATTACTCCCCATGTTATAAGTAGATGAAATGTATATAAATTCAGATTTATGATATTCAATTCATTCGACCATTTACTCATAGGATATACGTGAAGTACGTGAGTAAATGACAAACTACTCCAAAAACATATAAGTGAAGAACACTGAGTAGTCAAATAATTAACTAGGCATGGGAGGATTCTTTTTCATTCAAGATTTCAGATCCAATGATTTTATTCAAACCACAAGTAAAATTGAAAATATGCTCCAAGCAAAACACATATCATGTGCCCAATGAAAATATAGCTCCGAGTAAGGTATACCGATAGTTTTGAAGACGAAAGAGGGGATGCCTTCCGGGGCATCCCCAAGCTTAGGCGCTTGAGTCTTCCTTGAATATTAACTTGGGGTGCCTTTGGCATCCCCAATCTTAGGGTCTTTCCACTCCTTATTCTCCTCATATCGATATCTCACCCAAAGCTTGAAAACTTCAATCACACAAAACTTAACGGAACTTCGTGAGATGGGTTAGTATGATAAATAGTAAACCATTCACTTTGGTACTGTCAAAGACAAGGTTTATAATTGTTCTCACACAATGCTACAGTACCATATCATTTCTACAATTTATATTGAGAAATATAAGCCATAGTAACTAGAAAACAAGCAAACTATGCAATGAAAACAGAATTTGTCAGAAACAGAACGGTCTGTAATGATCTGAACAGCAACCATACTTCTGCTGCCACAAAAATTATGAAATAAATTGGTGGACGTGAGGAATTCGTCTATTAATCTTGTGAAAAAATAATCAACTCAAAGCACTCTTCTTTAAAAAATGACAGCTAATCTCGTAGGCGCAAAGTTTCTGTTTTTTACAGCAAGATCACATTAACTTTCACCCAAGTCTTCCCAAAGGTCTTACTTGGCACTTTATTGAAACAAAAGCTATAAAACATGATTACTACAGTAGCTTAAACATGTAAACACACAAAAACAGTAAGGGTAAATATTGGGTTGTCTCCCAACAAGTGCTTTTCTTTAATGCCTTTTAGCTAGGCATGATGATTTCAATGATGCTCACATAAAAGATAAGAATTGAAACATAAAGAGAGCGTCATGAATTATATGACTAGCACATTTAAATCTAACCCAGTTCCTATGCCTAGGGATTTTGTGAGCACACAATTTATAGGAACAAGAATCAACTAGCATAGGAAGGCAAAACAAGTATAACTTCAAAACTTTAAGCACATAGAGAGGAAACTTGATATTATTGCAACTCCTACAAGCATGTATTCCTCCCTCATAATAATTTTCAGTATCATCATGAATGAGTTCAACAATATAACCATCACATAAAGCATTCTTTTTATAATCTACAAGAACATAAATTTTACTACTCTCCACATAAGCAAAATTCATCTCATTCGGAATAGTAGAGCAAACTCAACAAAATAACTGTCATGTGAGGCATAATCCAATTGAAAATTAAAATCATGATGACAAGTTTCATGGTTAACATTATTCTTTATAGCATACATGTCATCACAATAATAATCATAGATAGCAACTCTATTCTCATAATCAATTGGAACCTCTTCCAAAATAGTGGAATCATTACTAACTAAGTCGACACTCTTCCAAATCCACTTTAGATGATAGTATTATTCATACTCCAAAAGATATAAGTGAAGTTCATGGAGCATTCTACAATTAATATGGACTAACCAATATCCAATCTCAAAATATATAAGTGAAGCACACGAAGCAT
Source organism: Triticum aestivum (assembly GCF_018294505.1). NCBI lineage: Eukaryota > Viridiplantae > Streptophyta > Magnoliopsida > Poales > Poaceae > Triticum > Triticum aestivum. The sequence continues at coordinate 634,063,005 of NC_057799.1, forward strand.
TCTATAAAACCGTACTCAAAAGATTTAAGTGAAGCACAAAGAGCATTCTATAAGGTCATACTCAAAAGATATAAGTGAAGCACATGAAGCATTCTATAAATAGATGAAGGGCTATCTCATACTAGCATGGTTCTTAAAGAAAAACACAAAGGACACAAATCATGTGAACAAAACAAAAATCGAGGTATACCGATAATTGTTGAAGAAGAAAGATGGGATGCCAACCGGGGCATCCCCAAGCTTAGATGCTTGAGTATCCTTGGAATATTTACTTGGGGTGCCTTGGGCATCCCCAAGCTTGAACTCTTGCCTCTCTTTATTCTTCTCACATCGGTAACTCCTCGTTCTGCGAACACGTCATCCACAAAAACTTAACAAAAACTTTGTGAGATCCGTTAGTATACTAAAGCAAATCACCACCTTTAGGTACTGTTGCAAACTCATTCCAATTTCATATTAGCACTTTATCTACTGTATTACAACTTCACCATGGTTCATACCCCCGATACTACCCATAGATTCATCAAAATAAGCGATCAACACATAGAAAACAGAATCTGTCAAAAACAGGACAGTCTGTAGTAATCTGGAAATTTAGTAAACTTCTATAACTCCAAAAAATTCAAAACAAATATGACAGTTTAAAAAATTTGTACATAAGTAATGTGCAAAAAGTTTCATACCCATTTGACTTTCCAGTAAAAAAATCAAATTCACGCGCTACAGCCAAAGTTTCTGTTTTTGTACTGCACAAAGTGAACAAGCAATCTAAACATTCTAAAACCCAAGCTTGGCACATTATTTTTATAATACAATGGATATATACAAGGGCTTAATTATTTTCAGAGAAGCTTCCATGAATTTTTTTTACATTGTTTCCATGAGCATGAACACAAGTGTTCAAGGTCGACCCTCACTTCTCCAATGCATAACCTTCCAATCACCTCTCTTATTGAAAAACTTTTTAGGCATGAGAGGCAAGTAATTTTTTTATATTTTAATTCTTTTAGTTTTTTTGTATGTTTCACCCACAACTAAACGGAAACAAAAAGGAAAAACAAAATCTACTTAGTGAAGAAAGCAAACAAGCACACACGAGAATATCAACCCTACGCTATTGCTCCCCGGCAACGACGCTAGAAAAGAGCTTGATAATCCCCAAGTGCAGGGAATCATCGTAGCAATTCCCAATGGTGGAAGTAATAAGTATGGACTGTCAATCCCACAAGGAGCTAAAGGTAAGTTCAATATTCTCTCAAGTCCTATCTGCCACTGATAAGGACTCTACGTGCACCGAACGTTTGCTTCCAACTAGAAACGAGAAATAAAACTACGTTTTGGGTATGAAGAGGATAACTTTGCATGATATCGGAGAGCTAAAACATAAAAGTAGGTGCTTTTATCATAAAGTTAGAATATATTACTAAATATTATAAATAGCGAGTGTGGAATAATGATGAATCGGTGTGCGGAATTGTCCTAGGCAAATGTTAACAAGACCGGTAGTCGTCATTGCAATTTCATATGAGGGAGAGGCATAAGCTAGCATACTTTCTCTTATTGGATCATATGCACTTATGATTGGAACTCTAGCAAGCATCCGCAACTACTAAAGATCATTAAGGTAAAACCCAACCATAGCATTAAAGCATCAAGTCCCCTTTATCCCACACGCAACAACCCCGTTACTCGGGTTTATGCTTCTGTCACTCAAGCAACCCACTATAAGCGAATTATAAACATATTGCAACACCCTACAACGGGAATCCCTCATGCTTGCGCGACACGGAGGGCACAATAGGACAGCACCAAAATAAAACATATAACTCATACCAATCTAGCTAGATCATCAATCAACCCAAAGACAAAGGATATCTAATCAAAACATCATAGGATGGAAACACATCATTGGATCATAATATGTGGCATAAAGCACCATGTTCAAGTAGGGATTACAGCGGGGTGCGGGAGAGTGGACCGCGTAAAAGAGATGAGGATGGTGATGATGATGGTGATGTTGATGAAGACGATCACCGCGGCGATGATTCCCCTCACGATGGCACTCCGGCGCCACCGAGAGAGAGGAGGAGAGGTTCTCCCCCTTGTGATTCCTCCTCCATGGCCCCCCTGGATGGGGAGAGGTTCCCCCTCTGGTCCTTGGCCTTCATGGCGATGATGGCCCCTCCGAGATCCTTCCCCATGGCCTCCGGTAATGATGGCCCCCTCCGGCAGGGTGGTAGAGAGGGCCTAGATTGATTTCTCGTAGCTACAGAGGCTTGCGGCGGCGGAACTTCCGATCTAGGTTATTTTTTGGAGGTTTCGGCATTTATAGGAGAGGTTGGCGTCGAGAACAAGTCAGGGGGCCCCACGGGAAGTCCACGAGGCACAGGGGCGCGCCCCAGGGGGGGTGGGCGCGCCCTCCACCCTCGTGGGGCCCACGGGACTCCCCTCCAGTAACTCTTTGTTCCATTATTTTTATATTTTTCAGAAAAATTCTCCGTTGATTTTCAGCGCATTCCGAGAACTTTTATTTCTGCACAAAAACGACACCACGGTAGTTCTGCTGAAAACAGCGTCAGTCCGGGTTAGTTCTAATCAAATCATACCAAAATCATATAAAACTATTGTAAACATGGCATGAATACTTCATAAATTATAGATACGTTGGAGACGTATCATGTGTGTGTGTGTATGCGTGAATGGTCGCCGTGCGAGAAATTTGATGATATATATATATATACACACACACACACACACACATACATACATAAACACTATTCTGATCACGGAATCAGAATAATATTCTGATCACAACCTGAATTGCCTGAGTAACGCGCCTGAACTTCCGTCTGTACGAACCCGACCTTCGGGCTATCTTCGTAACCGTGGCTTCCCTCGCGAATTATTCTTGTTAGTCGTGTTCTATATGATGTTAGTGTAATCTAGAAACGTTTTTAGTAACTAAATACCGATTTTAAAAAGGAATCCCGCTCGTTGGCGGATTTTGCTCTGGGGTCGTGATGAAATGCGTTTTTTTGCAATTTTACTGCCTGAGTTGTTCGACCTGAACTTCTCCCAGTGCTAGGTTGAATTTCCGTCAACATTGCCCAAATGGGGCTTGCGATATACCGTTGGAAATCTATGGACACCAGTGTCATGACCCAAGTTAAATTTTTGGCAAAATGTAAGCGGTTTAAGAGCAGTTTTGAAAACCGTTTTTTCTTAATACAAAAAACGTGAATCGTATTTTAGATCGCAATTCTAAACCATTTATCGGAATGAGACAAATAATATGGCGTTGGAAAGCTTCTGCAAAACCGCTCCTTCCACATGTTGAAAGTTTTCTCTAATTCCCTATAGTTAAAGAGTAATTAGGAAAATCATAAAATTTCACAAACCGAACAGTCGAGTTCGTATTTTTGATGTCATTTTGAAACGGCTAATCCAATTGAGGCAAATGAAAATGCGCTACTTTTTCATGTAGAAAGTTTTTTCTAATTTTGAACGATTTAAGAGTAATTTAGAAAACGGTACAAGTTCCATCGAGTTCGTATTTTTGATCTATTTTTTAACCGTATGTCCGAATGCAGCAAATGATATGGCGTTGGAAAGCTTGAGGAAATGCACAACTTTTTGGTATATATTGTTTCTCCCAATTACTTACTGTTTTAAGTCAGTTTTAAAAATGGCAGAAAACGTATTTTCGCCGTAATTTGTACAAACTTTATCGCAATGGGGCAAATAATATACCGTTGAAAAGCTAAAGAAAATGCGAAACTTTTTCATGTTGATGGTTTTCTCTGATTGCTAGCTGTTTTCAAGTAATTTCGAAAATGGCGAGATCATTCATTCTGCCTTTATCGCGTAACAGATTCTTCGAGAATGCACCGCGTGAAGAACCTGAACTTCTCGGCATGTCTACTTGAACTGCACTCTGTTTTTCACATGCATTTTTTGCCCGTAGCTCCCCATCAACTCACCGGAACACTCACCGAAATTGAGGAAGTGATATACCGATAGAAAGCTGTTGTAAACACGCAACTTTCCCGTGTTGATCATTTTTTCATACTCGCGGCGGTTTAAAAAGTTTTCATCTGAAATTCATTAAGTGTAGCAGTTGAACTTCCTGCTGTTTTCACGTTGAACTTCTATGACGTATTTTCGTTTGTAATTTGCTCATCCATTCATCTGTGTTACACAAATGATATTCCTTTTGTACAAACCTCTATCACAATATTTTTTTAAGTTTCTCCGACCGAGGACATGACTTACACAAATGATATTCCTGCCATTTTGAAGTGAATTAGAAAATAACGAGATCATGATTTCTTCCTTCATCACGAATGGAAATGCACTGTGTGAAGTAGTTGAACTTCTCCGGTATGTCTGTTTGAACTTCACTCTATTTTTGACATGCTATTTTTTGCCCGTAACGCCCAAACCACTTACCGAAATTGAGCAAATTATATACCTATGGAAATCTATTGAAAACACGCAACTTTTTCGTGTTGATCAGTTTTTCATACTCACGGCGGTTCAAAATATATTTTTAATGCGTAAAGATGTGTTTTTAACGGTATACATAAAACTTTAAACCATTCATCGGAATATAGCATATAATATACCGTTGGAAAGCTTATGAATAGGAGCATCTTTTCATGTAAATAAACGTTACAATTTTTTGTCGTTTGAGAGCAGTTTTAAAAATGGCAAAAACAACGTCGTTTTTTCCCTGTTTTTTACATGTAATTGAAGGTCAGACGTCTCGCGCTAGAGATCTTGAACTTCACCGGGAGGAGCACGTGAACTTCTTGCAACAAACCTTTTTAAGCTTTTTGTTTTCTATTTTTATATTCCTATCTAAAACACATTTCGTGTAGTAGTTGAACTTCCCGCTGTTTTCATCTTGAACTTCAGTTATGTATTTTTGTTCAACCTCTCTCACAACAATTTTTGAGCTTTCTCGGGCCAAGCACCTGAACTTCTAGCAACAAAATTTTGGACTTCATCTTTTTATTTATTTTTCTTATACGAAACGCACACCATGCAGTACATGAACTTCTGGCTATTATCCATTTGAACTTCTCTCTATTTCACTTTAGTAACGGAAAAAGTTTGAGTACTTTATAGACATCGAACCTCTCTAACTTTTTTTATTTAATTTCTTTGTGTATTTTTTAGAAATGTGAAAATTGGAGTTTTGTTAGAAACATTGAACTTCTTCGTTATTTCAAATTGAACTTATTGATTTATTCTTTATTTACTGGAAGAAATCTGATTTATCAAATAAATATCGAACTGTTCTGCTTTTTTGAATTGAACTTCTTAGTTTTTATTTTCTAGCAATCAGAAAACCTGAGTTTTTTAATATACATTGAACCACTCCATTTTTTATATTGAACTTCTTGGTTTTAATCTTTAGTATTCGGGAATATCTTAGGTTTATATAAACATCAAACATCTATTTAATAAACATTGAACCACTTTGTTATTTTAGTGTGAACTTCTAATTTAAAAAAAGGAAAATCTATGTAAAAAATAATTTAGTTGTTCCGTTTGTTTTAATTTGAACTTCATTGTTTTATTCTTTAGTAACGAGAAAACAATTGAGTTTTTTATAGACTTCAAACTTTTTGTTAATTTAATTAGAACTTCTTACTTTCTAAATAGGCACAAACACTTTTTTTAATTGACCTTCATACTTTTATTTTTCTTATGAACGGAAAGAATTTGAGTTTTCCATATACATTTAACTACTCCGTTAATTTAATTTGAACTTCTTGATTTTATTTCTTTACTAACAAGTAAATCTGATGTTTTTTATAAATATTGAAATGCTCTATTTTTGTAATTTGGACTTCTTGGTTTATTCTTTTGTAACTGGGAAAATCCTAATTTTCTAATAAATATCAAACCTTTCCGTTATTTATATTCAAACTTCTAGTTTTTTTAGAAATTCGCAATTCCATATTTTATAAACGGTTTTTTATATACTATTTTTTGAATTGTCTGTTATTTCAATTTGATCTTCTTGGGGTTATTCAAAAATATATTTGATCCTGTTACAAATTTTGAAAGGCTCTTTTATTTTAATTTGAACTATTTGGTTATCCGTTTTCAATAATGGGAAAATTCATGGGAATATTTTTTCGTACACCAATAAAATTTACTTTGAACTCTCCATTTTATCAAATTTGAACTTCGAGAGTTAAAAAGTTCTTGGTGGCACTTGTTTTCTTCTTTTTGCATATATAAACATCGAAACATTAAAATGCTTGTTTATTTAATTTGGACTTCCTCGTTTTTGTTTCTGAAACATGGGAATGTGAATGGAAAGTTCTTGCAAATTTCTTTTAATACAAAAGCCCTAGTAAATTTGCCCGGCCTTCTTCGCATTTTTTTTGAGTGAAAAATTCTCCCACTATAAGTATGGATTTCTCTGTTTTCCTATTCGAATTTCACTATCAACATTTCTATCTTATTCCATATAGTTTTAGTGCTTTTGTCCTTCTCTGACTTTCACACATGAACTTACATAAAAATATGTATTTTTTTCTTATTCAAACGTCATATTTTTTAACGTATGAATAGTTGTTTTTAAATCTTTTTTTCTCAGTATATTGAACTGTTTTGTTTTCCTGGCTACCGTAGATCTTCAAACATATGTGACAAAACTAGTGTTGGAGGCGTGTTTCTTATTGTCAAGGCACTGTTGTAAATATATGTACTGTAACTAATACCATATTATTTGTATAGAAATTGGATTATTCCCTTTTTAGTTAATTTTGGAATACTTTTATATTTTTTACTACAACAATTCTTTTTTGTTAGTGGATTTCCACGAAACAGTAAGATTTGCATAGAAGATTACAATACATCAAGCTAATAGGGACCGACCATTAGTGGAAGCAACGAACATGCAAGAACACCTCACCACTTCGCAATCCAGGCGCCATTGACCACCTCTCCTCGTCTCCACTTCGGCCATCAGACTCAAACACTACCCAGGGCGAGCAGGAGAAGAACATTTGTCTGCTCGTCTCCACTGCTACGGGGAAGGAAATGGAGTGTTTGTCGCAGGAAGTTCAGATGGGTGGACCTGGCCGGTCGGCGGGAGGGGTAACCGACGGGAGAGCATAGCCATTACTTGTTTTCTGCAGTTCAAACAGAAGAGCCAATCAAGTTCGGGAGAGCCATGGTCGGGAGAGCCTCCGGGCATGGGCAAGTGGAAGTAGTGGAGGGGCGGAGCTGAGGAAGTGCGCGAGTTCGCACCTGGGTCGCGCATATGCAGGAAGAAGGTCGAGGGTGGGGCTGCCGGCAGGGAGCTCGGGAGTGGATTTGCGCTCGTGGACCTCCGGGCGGCGACCTCGTCGAAGAACACGGCGACGGGATGAGGACGAGGTTGGCGGAGCAGTGGAGGAGTAGCAGCGGCGTCTAGGACATCCGGCGGGCCACGCGCCGGCGCGTGGTGGAGTGATTGGTCCCGGGGGCGGACTCGTGGGCGGCGGCGGCGCGCGGGATTCCGGGTATCCGGCGGCGTCCGGTGGTGCTGGCGGTCCGGCGGCGCCAGGAGGCGCATCGGGCCAGGGGAGGGGGTGTCGGCGGCGGGTGACGCGCTGGGGCGGGTGGGGGAGGAGGCGGCCCCGGCGGCGTTTGGGTAGAGGCGGCGAGCCAGAGGCGCGCGGCGACGGCGAGATCTGGCGTTCGGGGGAGGGACTATCGGGGCAGTGGGTCGGGTGTGGTGTTGTTTTTTTAGTCGGTCCGGTGGGTTTCTCGGGATCTCAGGAGGATCTCGGGCCCTTAGACGCGCCGTGATCCAAATAACTATTCTAATCCTGGGATTAAAATAGTGTTGTCATATATATATGATCAGTCCTACGAGAAATTCTATTTTTGTAAGCATAACGTGTACAATTCGTATAACCAACTGGGACTAGAGGCCCCCAGCACCCTGGCGCGGGCTCGTGCCACGTGGTGGGCCTTTGGTCCCAGTTCATGTTAAACCGGGACTAAAAAGGGGAGACCTTTAGTCCCCACCCTTTAATGTCGGTTCCAGAACCGACACTAAAGGGCCTTACGAACCGGGACTATAGCCCGATTCTGCACTAGTGAGGGGGGATTTTGTGGGCCGGGGTGTCGGAGTCCTACTTGGCTGCTGTCCAGACTTCCGCAAAGGCCCCCTCCCAACTCTCAACTTTGCTTCCATTTTGCAGGAAAACGTTTGTCCGGATCACTCTTCGAGCCGATACAGGCCCGTGTTGGATGGCAAAACACGTCTGGACTGTGCGGTCTAGACGTATTCGGGCGGTTTGAGGGTCGGCGTTGGAGATGCCCTAATTATGTTTTTTATGATGGAACCGGCAAACCAGGGTTCAAGATCTATACTTGGTACTGATGCTTGTATTTTTGGATTTATTTCAGTGTTTTCGGTGATGTCCGTTCAGTGGAGCGTGCCGGCTTATTCTTTCAAAGGTGCTCACAGGTGCTCACAGGGATACGGTGTGCATGTGTGCCTCATAGGGATAAACGTATGTGTGTGTATGAGTGTCTGCGTCTGTACTGTGTTAAACAAAAAAGACCCTCATAAGTGCCACATGTGTGGCACGAACACATGAAAACTCAAAAGTTTTTTATTACAAGTATAGTAACACAAGGATGTCAACTTTAATTGTCGAGTATGGCAACTTTCTTGTTCGATGGCAAGTTTTAATAGTTTTTTCTTTTCGGATGACAACTTTAATTGTAAAAAACGTTAGGACGGGATTTCGCTTCATGTCATACGTGTGGCACTTATAAATAAGTCACGTAAAAAACTCCCCACAAAAATGGTTTTACGGGGTATTCATATGGTTTTGGGGAGATTCTTACGGGTGTGCTTTAGTAGGACCAGTAAACATGTTTTTTTCATTTATATTTCTCGGTCAAACGTGCTGCCAAGTAAGATGCAAGGCACAAAAGCACAGTCGTGGTCTCCTCCCGCTGCGCACTTGATCATTACCTGTTGTCCTGCTGCAGGCTGCAGCTTACCTTCTCCCCTCGAGCCACCGACCAATGTTCGCCTCTCCCTCACTCACCTCTCGCCCATGTTCTCGTCGCCTCTGTTCTCGTCCCGATGGGCGCTTCGGCTTCGCTCTGGTTTGCCGCGCTCGTCGGCGCCTTGCTCATGGGCGCGGGCGAGCAGGTGCAGGTGCAGTACTGCAACTCACCCCGCCCGCCCTGTGGCCCGTGCGTGCAGACCACGTGTCCCGCGATCCCGACATGCCCTGACTCGGCGCCCCGCACCGTGATCACGAACTCCAACTCGAACAACGACGGTGGCCAGTCGGGAGGGATCGGCTTCGGCAGAACGTAAAACAACTATTTTATACTAAAGTTTTATACTTATATTAAATTTATAAGTGTATTATATACAATTGTAATTAATACAATTTTTCAATTACTTAGTAAGATAAGAATTTTTCAAAATAATAGTAATATTATTCATTGTAATAAAATTGTAATGAATATCATTGAAAATTTTGATTCTCCAAAATTTAAATTTGATGATGTACGAATTTTTTTATTGTTAAAAATATTTCCAATTTATTTTCTAATATTGCATAAACTATATGGTGTATACACATATGTTTTCTTTTAATACTATTAAATATAATGGTAAAGATTTCAAAATCATATAGACTAACAATAACTTTAATAGTGGTTTCTAGTGTATATTAGCCAGCTATATTCATAGAAACTTCTAGGGCATAGAAAATGTGACTCGCGAGTTGGGTTTAGTAATAGAATTATCAGAGAACCAAAAATGTTGTTGATTGTAGTTTTGTGTATGATTCGATTATCTGACATGCTCATCCATATGGACTTAGTTTGATTTGGTGCAAATGAGATGTCCTACCCGTTTCTCAAATTAAAAATTGTGCATTGGTTTAAACACTGAAATCTAGTTAACATAATTTTCATTATGATAATAAGACATCCATCGTGAAGAAAGACTAGTGTATTTGAACTCAACTTCGCTAGTCGATTTGGTTTGCCTCCGCGTGATATAACCTATTAGTATATGGTGCAAACTTACGCTCCTGCAAATCAAGTCTTTATTTTCAGCATTTAATAAACATTCGTATGTAGTGTATAATGTATAGTGTTCAGTAGTATAATTTGTAGATTGGATCCTCTCCTCTTGGGGCCTAGGGCAGTCGCCCCTTTTGCCCAAGCTATGGGCCAGCCCTGTGCATTTTGTTGCATATATTAAGAGGAAATCATCATTTTCAGTGTTCAAATCTTATCATGGATCTACTTATGTTCTGAGGAAATCATTATTTTCAGTCAATATACACGCATGATGTAGCTGAGACAGAATCAAACACCCTTGTCATCCATCTGAGATAGCCTGGTTCACTCCTCAACACATGTAGGGGAAAAGAGACCGGGCCCCTATTCTATTGGGAGATCATTACGGATACTATGATGCACAAAATGCTTTGAAGTGGCATCAGTATCCATCCAGGGTGCATCATTACAGACAAGGTTTCTCGAAGGTGTCAGGACAACAATTGAATCTGGAATCACCAAGCAATTTACTGAAGCATCAGCCGCTTGAGTGTCGGGATAACAACTCACAAATGCTTCCAAAACATAATGAACAAAACCCAGTTGCTCTGCAGACAATGCTCTCCTTTGGCATCACCTTGTAAGCAACTAACTACATTGAAATAATCTGTTGTGAAGAGTAACTTACTACACGAACAACAGGCATGCCTAACAAAACAAGAGATTTACTAAGATCATTTCTTCTTGAGAACCCCTCATCATGAAGCAAATCCTTTTATAAGTTGGAACATAACAGATTTTTGTGTGACAGATTATATCATGCTGATATATGTACTGTATAAAGAAGACCAAAAAGGTGTTTTTAGTTTTCATGTCTTTCTCCTATTAATACAACACTACAAGTTCAAAATTGAGACCACTGCCATATAAAGTGGCGAAAACCATAGCATCTAAAGAGATTCCTTTCGCTAGCATGTCATCAAACAGGCTCAAAGCCTCTCTAATGTTTCTACTCCTAACCAACCAGATGCACTACGGGCTCCGCAGGGTATCCATCGTCGATGTGCCTTACCAGATTGGCAGCCTCGGGTCTCCTCCCAGACCCAAAGTGTTGGCCAAATAAGCCGCGGCGGCAGCCAGGACATGTTGTGTGCGTGTGTGTGGGCGCGCACGGGTCGTGTCGGGCGCGTCGGGTTCGTGGGAAGTGTGCGTGTATGCGTGCGTGTGGTGCACGGGCGTGTCCGTGGACGAGTACACCGTGCGCGTGTGTGTAGATGCAGGTTGTTGGCGAGCTGCACGGCCCGATCGGGCTGGTTCTGTTGGTGCTCACCGCGAGTCGCGCGCGTTCGAGCGCATTGCGGGTGCGGCCAGAGCATGCGGAGTGTGGGCACGATCGGGGCGAGTGGAGGCGTGGGTACGTGCCCAAGGCGCCGGCTCGGGGCTATAAAGCCGTGCGGTGACCGTTGTAACAGATGTGGTGCTCGAGTTCGTGCTTGAGGTGTGAAAAGGCCGTCGGTGCGGCGGGCGTTCGTGCGCCGGAAAACCTCCCGTGTCCACTGTTCCATCTTCTTCCTCCTTGTTCCTTCTTGGTTCGTCCCAGAGAGAGGGAGAGCTAGGACGAGCTAGGGAAGGAGCTAGGGTTCCAACACAAAGAGGCAATCGACCTGTGTCTTATATGTGATTCGTGTGGGGCAATCTTCCCCGCGTCGGCGTTGCAGAACAAGAACCCGAGCTGGCCCTCCTTTCCCGCGTCGTAGAACTTGTGGATCCGAATGTTACAGGTCACAGTGTACGCCACAAACCCGTTACAGCTGAACGCGAACTTGGCAAGCTAGAAGTTGCCGGCTCGGCACAGGGATGAGATCAGAATATTGTATGTCTGCACGTTGGCTGTTATGGCTTCTTGAGCAGATCCGTGAACATCCTGATGACACTCAGCCACTTCATCTTGTTGGATAAATGGTCCATGACCGTGTTATAGGTCACGACGTGACCTCGAAGCCCAGCTCTTCGCACCGCTCCAGCACCTCCTTGGCCACCACGTATCTAGATCCTCTTTTTTTTTTTTTGCGGGAGACGTATCTAGATCCTTAGCGGCATAGTCCAGCAGTATGTTAGGCCGACCACGGTCAGCTGTAGCCCCTTGGCGACCATGATCTCCAGCTGCCAGAATGCGTCCTCAATGGTTCCAGACCGGCAGAGCCCAGCAATGTAGGTGATGTAGGTCACCGCGTCAGGCACCCACCAGTTCCAGACACTGTCGTCGATAACCCTCTGCACGGCATGGCGAAATCCCTGACCCTGGAGTGTACTGAACATCATACATACTGCAGTTATATCCATACAAATCATCTGTACAATGTATAGATCTAGAGCAGAATGAGAAAGCAACCGACAGAAATGGCATATTTGAAGGGACGTGCCCAGGGGGTGGTGTTGCCGCTCATCGTCGCCAAATGTCAGTGTTGTGCCAATGTATCGTGTCATTGTCGCGTAACCCTCACCTCATCTATTGTATATTTTCATTATATAGGTGTTGCTAATCGTTGTCAAGCAACATCCACGACGCCAAGAAATTATTAAAGTTTGAGAAGCGAATCAAACAAAGTGAACCCAGAGAAGACAAGCGGGAAGAGAGCCTTGGCTCAGTGGTTGGGCATGCGGTTGTGCAGTCTAACGACCCGAGTTCAATTCCTAGAATTGACAGGTGATGCACAGGGGTTTTCGCCCATTTATTGAGGATCAAGTTTGGTATGTGGTGGAACCACTCATCAAAAAATATCTTGATACTCATTTAAAACATTCTGAGGATCATGTTTATCTTGGTACTCATACTAAAATGGCCGTATGCATCCCTAGTTGGTGCAGAGGCCGGGGAAGTGAAATTCTCCCCCATTTTAAGAGATATTATTGAAGAGAAAAACCGCTCCCCAGGTCGCTCCCGCGGGCGGCCCGGGAGCGAACCCTAGCCGCCGCCAGCGCAGGCCCCTCCGGCCCCTCCTCCCCTCGCCGCCGCCGGCGGACGTCAATGGGCGAAGCCCGCGCGGCTCGGCAGCGGCGGGGCCCTTCCCTCCTCCAGCTCGAGCAGGGGCGGCGCGGGCCGTTCGTTCGGGCGGGGACTCGGCGCGGCGCTCGCGCGGGTGCGCACACCGGCGAGGGTAGCCGTGTTCGGGACGGCGCTGCGCGGGCGCGTTCGGTTTCCGGCGGCGTAGACGGTGCAGGCGGCGTGTGACGGATCTGAGGTTGCACCTCCGGCGGGTGGCGGCCGCGGGAGCGTCGTCGGCAGGCCCCAAGGCTGCGGCCTGGTGGTTTCTGCCCGACGAGTTTGGGCGGGGTTGCGGTCCCCCCTCCTGCCTCCTGGATCTCCGTCACCATGGTTCTGGCTGCGTCGGCTGCGGGCGGCGGATGGGACGCCGGGGCGGCGGCCTCGGTCTGGGCTCCGGCGTGGCGGCACTCGGTTCCAGATGCGTGCGTGGCGGCTGTGGTGCGGGCGTCTCGGCGGCGCCCAAACCAGATCTGAAGGCCTCCGTCTACCTCAACCAGGGCTGCCTCCGATGGTCCTGCTTTGGGCGGCCTTTGTCGCCGGAGTTGTACCTGTTTGGCGGCTGGAGGTGGGAGGTGGCTCCGGAGAAATCCGAGGCCAGCAGTGCTGGCCACGACGGCGGCGACGCCCGAGGGCGCCGTACCCTTCTTGTAGGCGTCGTCCAGGTTGCCTCCTTCCCCTCTTCCTTCCACCCAGCTCGTATGACGGGCGAAAGCCCAAATCCTTGCCAGATCGAGCGACAGCAGCGCTTCGGGCGTCGTCACCCTCTTGGGGGTGTCGTTCGTGGTGATCTTGGGGTGGATGTGATGCTTTGGTTGCTTGGCGGCGGTTGGTGGCGTGGTCGGAGTTCGTCTGGTGGCGGTGCGTTGGCGCTCGGCCGCCTATGTGCTCAGCCTCGGAGTCCTTCTTCCACGGTGCTTGGTCTTCAGCAGCCTTGCCGGACTCGGCGGAGCGGTGCTTCATCCTACTCATTGATGGCGGCGTATCTCGGCGGTGTGGCGCAGTGGAGATTCGGCGTTCGATGTGTGACGATGGACTCGCGCAGGAGGACGAAGCTATCTGGTGTCGTGGTGACGTCGATGGCTGAGTGGCCAGACAAGGTAGAAGCCTCAATATTTGCTCTGAAGACGGACCTGTGGAAGATGGCGGCGACGACACACGAGTGCGTCGGACCGGTTTGTGCCCCAGACCCGGTATGTGGCTCGGCTGGGGCTTCCGGCTTTTGATGTTAGGCTTAGGTGAGTGGTCTGGGTAGTGGCTCAGCTAGCACCCCTTCATCATTTTGATGTTAGGTTTAGATGAGTGGTCTGTGTATGTGGCCCAGCTAGCACGCCTTCATCATTTGGATAGGAGTAGCGGCATATGTTGCCAAGATGGCGGATTCAGGCATATTGTTGTAATACTTTATAAGGTCCTTGAGAATAATCAATAAAATGGCCGCATGCATTTCCCAGATGCAGAGGTCGGGGGTCATCCTCCTTTTCTAAAAAAAAAGAAGAGAAGACAAGCGGGAGGAAGTAGGATGTGCACACGGTAATAGGATGGGAATATCTAGGAAATGATGATTGTGAGTGACGGTCGGAGATGAGAGATCCGAAGACGAGATTTGCGGCAGGAGATTTGAACTGGTGTGTGCATCCGTTGTGAAATGAAATAGCATTTAATTATAGATTTTATTTTTCCATTTGAATCAATTAGAGAGTTTGTTCCGTTAAATAAAATGGTAGGTGACACAAATAGAAGAACAACATTAATAGATTGTTGGGATGTAGTCCATAAGAAGCACTCGTCATGTCACTCCGTCGAGTAATCTTTTCAATCATATTTTGCACGTGGCAACACACGAGCATCCATCTAGTATAAATAGAACATAAATACAAAACCAAATCATGATTATTGATACCTAATTGATCGATTGTTGGGCTGGCTATTCATATCGAACAAAAAAATTATCAAGCGGTCAACTGGAAGGGCCCACCATAGAAGAACTTGCCATTGATCACGGAACTCACAGAGTATGTGTCCGGGCTACTCATATACCCGGACAAGTTGGGGGACAAGAGCGAAGCTTGGCCGTTCAGGTCAACGATTTGGATGTTGCTGAAGGTTGCCGCCATGGCCGTGGCCATGGCCTTGTCTGTTGGGAGATAGCCGCTGCCCATTAGAACAAGATCTCCAGTCCAGGCAACCACCACACCTCCAATATGGATGTGGGTTGCCCGATCTGCCAAGACACCAGTGAACAACGACTTGGGGTAACGACCGATTAACGTAGGGTCACGCTGGTTAAGTCCGCAATGCACCATCCAGTCTCCCGATGCACCATCCTACAATAACAACATATCCTAATTAAGCTCATGCATGACGAACAAAAATTTATAATTTGGCAGTATTATTTCTTATATTTTTGCTGCTTAGATTGTATATATATGTACACCAAGATATTCTTGTTGACCCCTACCTTTAGGAGTTTGATTGTGATGGTTTGCTTGGTTCCGTTCGGCCGGGAGACGGATTCAATAATGTCGCCAAGAACTAAGGTCGCGCCAGCCTCAGGCTGGAAACCTGGACAATTTGTGTTGCCACAGCGCTTTTCGAAGCCATTAGTCTGCATGGAAAAAAGAAAAAAAAATATTGCTCGTACATATGCACTAATAATTAAGAAAAAGGAGCGCTCAATGCTGGACTCATAATACGTACCGTCCAAACAGCACCTAAATGGGTGCGTGAATCACCGTACATGCGTGGGTAAACCTAGCCAGTACAAAATTAAAATAGGTGACAACATATACTGTATAAGACTATTAAGATCTGCATTGTAGTAGTAGTATGATGCATGTACCTCCCAGCCGATTTTGATGGCGTTCTCATCGGCTGCACCGTCTTCTCCACTAGAGACTTGGACACCAGCCGAACTGTACTGATTGTTGCTTAGCGACAACGCGTACACATCCATGGTCACGCTGACTCCATAGTAACCAGCCGATTCAAACGTATGCAACCGGTGAAAAGCCGACTACGTACGTGATGGACCAAGAATAAAATTTTAGTAAAATTATTCAAACCAAATGAACATGCACGCATATCACCGTTAGTAATATTATTCCCCGCAAAAAAAGTACTAATATAGTATATAGTAATTGAAAGGGAAACAAGTAATCATGAGGTATTAAATAAGATAATGAGACTCGTATATACATACGTCGTAGGTTTTAAAGGACTCAGATTTACTCGCATCCGCCAATCCGTGAAGCAATCCCGGTGTTTGAATAAATAAATCTGTTTCGTTGTTGAACTTATGAATAAAAAATAAGATAAATTAATGGCATGTTGATCAAAACAGTACTAGCTTTGCTATTACGACGCTTGGTACAAACGCACATACCTCTTGGCTTGTTGGGTAGAATCCATTGGCTCCACAGACGAAAAGCAGCACGGCGACAATAGAAATAGAAAAGTAAGCCATGACGACGACTTGTCCGTCAGCTATGTTGATCTTTGGCAGAAGAAGCGCCACAATTTATAGGGGTGCTTGGTTTCGCTTGATTTTAGGCATGCACTGCACGCTATAATGGAGATGGATTCGTATATGCGATTGCCCTTCTATAAAAGGCAGTTTATTTCCCCTAAAAAAAGGCAGTTTATATACTTTGATATCTAGCCTTCTATTTTCTAACCCGTGCTACATGTTACTGCTTGGAAATATTTTGATGTCTTTTCCTGCATGCTATTATATTATATCTCTCCCTTTCCATGTTTAATTATTGTACGGATTTCCTATCTACTCACTCCATTCTTAACATAAGTCTTTTTAGACATTTCAAATGGACAACAACATACGAATGTATATAGACATATTTTAGAGTGTAGGTTCACTCATTTTGCTTCGTATGTAGTCATTTGTTGTAATTATTATATAATTAAGACAAGAGACAAACAAGCCATCACGTTCGTCCACACAGATTTAATTATCAAGACCGTTAATTTTTCAATATAAACGGCTGAGATTTAAAGATATTACGTTACATATAAATATTGTGTACGGACATATATTGGATTGCACATAAAAAATCTGCCACGTACATGCTTCTACAATGGAATAGTACAAGCAACATCATAGAAGGCCACGTACAAGCTTGCGATTAGGAAACATATCAGAATTAAAAAAATCCAATCTATTGTACGTGTACTAATAGGATAGTGGCAACTTGATGGACGATTGGGCAAATAAATCTTCCGTACGTGTGTCTGTCGCCTATAGGAGTCCGGTTTGCATAGGAATTGTTTTTTTATGAGTTTGGTTCACGTAGGAATTCTATATATGGCCCTATTGCAAATACAAGTGATGACATCATCCCGATCAGAATTTTAAAAAAGAGCAATATAATCTCCCGTGGGCATAGCTAATAGGATAGTTGTCCTATTAAGATGATTTTTTTTAAACAATATACAGACGTAGACACTCATATGTACGCACATACACTAACCCCTATGAACGCACCACACACACTGTATCTCTATGACAACCTCCGAGAGACTGAGCTAGCACATCATCTTAAAATTGTCGAAGTTGCCACAAACATCTTTATCTTTGTAGTCAGCGGAAAAGTCTCTCCTCCAACTGATTGTGCAATGCTAGAAGGCGTAAAATAAAATCGAGGAAAATGCGACCACCAGTGTGTCAAAAGAAGTTTTTTCACAAAAACAAAATTAGTCTAATTTATGGCCAGTATTTTTAAATTTAACTTTGATCGTAAATTAGACAAATTCAATATGTCTTATATGTCACAAAAAATTATACCATTGAATTCTTATTCAGCACAAGTTCTCAGTGTTATTACTTTTAAGTCATAAAAACAAGCAAAATATATATTTAGTCTAATTTATTGTCAAAGTTGTATTTTGTGCACGAGGGAGTAAGAAATCTAAAGCAACAATCAAGTGATGTTATAAGAAACTAGCCAGGCATTGTTCCCTATTGCACGCTATGATATCACCAATGATGTTAGCAAATCTATTCTTTTTTATTTGGAGATATGTATTCTATAATATCTATTGTCTAACTGATCAATGTAATATCTATTACCTAAATGATAAATACATGTGTAATTACTATGTGTTCCAGGATATCTCCTAATTAGAAATTTCTGTTGCATATTCTACTTCATCATAGACAAAAATGCTTTTAAAGTTATATCTTCCCCTAGATGGAAGTTACCTATATCGCCAAGGAAAAGGAGAATACAAAGGGTTGAATGAGTAAAAGTGAATTCATGGATGTAAAACCTTTAACCCAAGAACAATAGCGCCAAGCTGTTCGTGGTTTGACCTGAGTACTGCATCCATGCCTTAACGATTAGGGTACGCCGCGACCACCAGTTGAACAAAATTCATAATAAAAGACGATTTTCGATATGAATCTGTTATGTAGTGGTCGATGCCAAGATCAAACACATCCAGACAACCGCGTGACTAAGTAGAGGCAATGAGACAAGCGCGTGAGTCTGTGAAGTCAGACAAATTGGCAAAAGGAATTGTTGTGCATGCAAAAAGGTTTTAGCTGGCTGCTTCACACAAGCAACAAGGTTTGTGCTGAGATGGGTTAACCGTAAAAATAAAATAATTTGTAATTTCAAAATATATGTATCATAAAAGAATTATCTAATGAAGCGTAATTATTTTCTTATTTCTTATATGACCCTGGAAAGTTATTTACAGGTCCACAACAAAAGGACCACTGAATCTAAACACTCGATTTGTACAAGTATAGCAATTTGAAGATGTTTCCATCGGATGGCAACTAATGTATGAAATAATGTTTTTAAGTTGATTGCTATAGTAGAAATATATCCAATAGCAATAATAGAAACTCGAATATAATTTAAGTTTTCCTCACCAAAGAATAGCAGTCAAACATGTAAATTTGCATATATGGAAAAGTACATACATTCCATCTCATATCTAGCGACGCAAAGGTACATGATTTTACATGAACTATACAAATAATCACTTCATGACCTCTTTGGAGCACTCTGATAAAAAGTAGCTTGGTCCATAACATCATTCTATCTATAACATATATTTTCTATGGTGGCCACTGAAAAGCACATCATTCTATCTATAATTCAAAATCTCATTGAAGTATAAGTTTCATATAACATCTAATTTGACCACCATCAGATATGTATATCAATATGTAAAAAGTCCATATGTGCAAATGTGGTGGCCACCATCAGATATATCCCTTTAAAAAAATAGAAAGTAACTACATACACTTTTGTCTATGATTCAGCATAGAGTAAAATTAAATTAAAAATCCAAAATGACCTTATTATAAACATTAGTGGTTGGTTTTATTGAATACGAACGTATTTTGTAATCAAAATCAAAAAAAGAAGAATTAACATGTCCTGAATACACATTGAACTTGGCACAATTAAGCGGATACAAGAATAAATAAAATATAGGGCTATTACATGACCGTATATATGTGCCTTTGAAGTACAAATGTGGGATAGGCAGGGTAAAGTGAAATTAGTACGAACCACAATTAGACAAGCTCTTTTATGGTGGAAAGGCTACATACTTCACATCATGATTGAACTTATACTACATTTTCCATGTTTTTGAATAAATTAGTAGAACATCATTTTCCAAAAATTAGTAGGACAATTTTCCCGACAAAACAACACATACATACTTAGCAAATGTGGCCACAAAAAGGAGTCTCTCAATCATAACCAAACGTACATACGCAATTTAAACAATCACAAGAATATAAAACGATTATTTTAGCACAGAAAAAATATTTTAATGGAAATTAGTTTAAATGAATATAAGTTGTAGATAAAAACTCTAGCGGCGCAAATGCGCCGGAAACACCGCTAGTTAATTAGAAAACAAGCGCCACGATAGTAGACCAGCGTAATTTGCGGGCTTAGGCATCTCCATTCACGACCACAAAACGTTTGTATATATTCGGATCACGCTGTCTAAATTGCGGAAGTCATCCAACGTGGTCTTGCGGGCGTCTGGACCGCTGCCACGCCTGTTTCTGACCGCCCTGCCCACTCAAAGCCCATCCCTCGCCCACACGTGCTACTCTCCCAAAACTGTCAGCATCGCTCCACAGTATTAGTGTCGCATTCATGCCCAGCCAGAGCGGATGCGACTGCTCACTGGCGTCGGCATTGAAGCGGCACACCCGCGGAGAGAGCGCGGCCCGCTCTGCTTCCCGGTGCAGGCAATTGATCCGCGCTCAAATGACACGACGGCCGATCGGTCGTCCGTCTGCCGCCCACATTATGACACACGGTTACCAAGGTGGCTACTCCGGCGCCACTCATTCGTCCCTCTGCCGCCCATCATTGCTATATAAACTGCTGCTCGGCCATACCAGAATTCATCCGCCTCTAATCCCTTTCTCCTCAACGCACCACCCCCGCCATGGATTTCTCGCGCGCCAAAGCTCTCTGGGTCGGGCTGACACGGGAGCAGAAGAAGGAGATGACCGCCATTGTTGCTGGCTGGAGGATGGCGGCGTCCCAATGAAGGACGCGACAGACGAAGAGCCGGCGCAACCCTCCTTGTTCGCACCACCCTCGCTGGTGGATTGTACCATGACCATCGGCAAGACCCGTGCGCATTACATTTTTTAGGGGCCCCCGCGTCTATTACATGGACACAGGGTCGGCCCTGCGTGGCAGGGGCGGCTGCCCCAGGCCCCCAACATCAATGGGCCCGTCCCCAGGTATACATGTAGGCCATGGCCCAACATATTTCCGGTGATAAAAAAATTCAATCGGCTGGGTCTCATTTATCGAGGAAGGGAGCCAACAATCGATTCATTCGTTCATAGTTACTACGTAATTAAACAAGAAGATAAACAAGGATTCCCCTCTCGTTAGGGTAACCTTCCTCCAGGTGACGGCGATCACTTTGGAGACCTTCGTTCCCCTGCCCTCCTCGTCGGTCATTTGTCACCGGGGCTAGGCCTCGGGAAGGTGATCTGAGGGAGACGCTAGGGATCCACCGCTCGTGGAACAGTTTCTTCTTTGGGTGAGAGTTTCACCAGATGGCAGATCCGTCTTCAAGCTCGGCTACGGCCATGAGCGACATGGAGGCGATGATGAAGGAATTAGGTCTAAAGGAGTATGACCTAGAAGATGTGGTGATTGAGGCTGATGAGCTCCTGGAGGAGGCCACTAGATGGATGGCGTTGGCGCGCGTCCATACGGATAAACCCTAGAGCCAGTACTGGTTCTTCCGCAATATGCGTGTGGCGTTGGATCTAGCACAAGAGGTGAAATTTCGCCCGCTGGAAGAGAACCTGTACACCCTTCAGTTCTCGTGTCTCGGCGACTGCGGACGTGTAATGGAGGGGGGGCCATGGACCTTTAAGGGGAAAACTGTGGTAATTGCACCGTATGATGGCTTCACAAAACCGTCCATTATTGAGCTGAATAAGGTGGACATATGGATCCAAATCCATGACCTACTTGAGGGGTACTTCTGCAAGCTAAAGTTGCTGTCGTCTACAGTGGGTGAGTACATCTATGCCGAGCCAAAATCTCAAGACTTTGATGGTAATTTTTTCATAGTCCGTATCGAGATAGATGTTACAAAGGAACTCAAGAACGCCGTTTCACTTGTCATCAAGAGGCAGAATGGGATTGTCAGGGAGATTTTCAGGGTCAAATACGAATGGTAGACAGATTGGTGCGATGTATGTGACCATCTGGGTCATAAATACAAGGAGTGTGGAGATGGCATCCACCTTCCTGGAGCTCTGGTCTTCAAGCATCTACATGCATCATGGTTTAGGGGTCTAGGTCGCGGCCCAGGTGAAGGAAGGGGCTCTGGTGGTGGACGAGGCAGGGGCCACTCGGGCTCTGGTAGAGGCCGAGGAAGAGGGAACAACCAAGAGCACCAACCTTATGATGATGACCTCTCGATGGGTAAGCTTGGTGATTTTGAGATGGAGGATGCTGACAAAAACAGGAAGAGGGGAGCCTCGCAAGATCCAGCCGTGGTGATGCTAGCTACTAATCAAACTTTAGAGGGAAGCAATCTTCTTGCCCTCCAGCCTCCAATGGTGTATGCGAGTCCCTCATCAAAACAAGAGCCAAAAAGGAGCAAGGAAAAGAATGCTACAACAAACAAACCAACTGATTGCTACCTCTTGAGTACTGCGTTGGTTTTCCCTTAAAGAGGAAAGGGTGATGTAGTAAAGCAGCGTAAGTATTTTCCCTCAGTTTTTGAGAACCAAGGTATCAATCCAGTAGGAGGCCATGCACGAGTCCCTCGTACCTACACAAACAAATAAAATCCTCGCAACCAACGCAATAAAGGGGTTGTCAATCCCTTCACGGTCACTTACGAAAGTGAGATCTGATAGATATGATAAGATAATATTTTTGGTGTTTTTATGATAAATATGCAACGTAAAGAAAGCAAAAAAAAAACGGTGCCAGAAATAGCTTGTTGTCGGGAGATTAAATATGATGGAAAATAGACCCGGGGGCCATAGGTTTCACTAGTGGCTGCTCTCGAGAGCATAAGTATTACGGTGGGTAAACAAATTACTGTTGAGCAGTTGACAGAATTGAGCATAGTTATGAGAATATCTAGGTATGATCATGTATATAGGCATCACGTCTGTGACAAGTAGACCGACTCCTGCCTGCATCTACTACTATTACTCCACACATCGACCGCTATCCAGCATGCATCTAGAGTATTAAGTTCAAAAGAACAGAGTAACGCTTTAAGTAAGATGACATGATGCAGAGGGATAAACTCATGCAATATGATATAAACCCCATCTTGTTATCCTCGATGGCAACAATACAATACGTGCCTTGCTTTCCCTACTGTCACTAGGAAAGGACACCGCAAGATTGAACCCAAAGCTAAGCACTTCTCCCATTGCAAGAAAGATCAATCTAGTAGGCCAAACCAAACTGATAATTCGAAGAGACTTGCAAAGATAACCAATCATACATAAAAGAATTCAGAGAAGATTCAAATATTGTTCATAGATAAACTTGATCATAAACCCACAATTCATCGGTCTCAACAAACACACCGCAAAAGAAGATTACATCGAATCGATCTACACGAGAATCGTGGAGAACTTTGTATTGAGATCCAAAGAGAGAGAAGAAGCCATCTAGCTAATTACTATGGACCCGAAGGTCTGAGGTAAACTACTCACACATCATTGGAGAGGCTATGGTGTTGATGTAGAAGCCCTCCGTGATCAATGCCCCCTCCGGCGGAGCGCCGGAAAAGGCCCCAAGATGGGATCTCACGGGTACAGAAGGTTGCGGCGGTGGAATTAGGTTTTTGGCTCCGTATCTGGTAGTTTGGGGGATGTAGGTATATATAGGAGGAAGAAGTATGTCGGTGGAGCAACGTGGTCCCCACGAGGGTGGAGGGCGCGACTGGGGGGGTAGGCGCGCCCCCTACCTCATGCCTTCCTAGTAGCTTTCTTGACGTAGGGTCCAAGTCCTCTGGATCACGTTCGTTCCGAAAATCACGTTCCCGAAGGTTTCATTCCGTTTGGACTCCGTTTGATATTCTTTTTCTGCGAAACTCTGAAATAGGCAAAAAAATAGCAATTCTGGGCTCGGCCTCCGGTTAATAGGTTAGTCCCAAAAAATAATATATAAAAGTGTATAATAAAGCCCATTAATGTCCAAAACTGAATATAATATATCATGGAACAATCAAAAATTATAGATACGTTGGAGACGTATCAAGCATCCCCAAGCTTAATTCCTGCTCGTCCTCGAGTAGGTAAATGATAAAAATAGAATTTTTGGTGTGGAATTCTACTTGGCATAATTTCGATGTAATTCTCTTAATTGTGGTACGAATATTCAGATCCGAAAGATTCAAGTCAAAAGTTTAATATTGACATAAAAATAATAATACTTCAAGCATACTAACTAAGCAATTATGTCGTCTCAAAATAACATGGCCAAAGAAAGTTATCCCTACAAAATCATATAGTCTGGCTATGCTCTATCTTCACCACACAAAGTATTTAAATCATGCACAACCCCGATGACAAGCCAAGCAATTGTTTCATACTTTTGGTGTTCTCAAACTTTTTCAATCTTCACGCAATACATGAGCGTGAGCCATGGACATAGCACTATATGTGGAATAGATTGGTGGTTGTGGAGAAGACAAAAAAGGAGAAGATAGTCTCACATCAACTAGGTGTATCAACGGGTTATGGAGATGCCCATTAATAGATATCAATGTGAGAGAGTAGGGATTGCCATGCAACGGATGCACTAGAGCTATAAGTATATGAAAGCTCAACAAAAAGAAGCTAAGTGGGTGTGCATCAAACTCGCTTGCTCACGAAGATCTAGGGCATTTTGAGGAAGCCCATCATTGGAATATACAAGCCAAGTTCTATAATGAAAAATTTCCCACTAGTATATGAAAGTGATCTCATAGGAGACTCTCTATCATGAAGATCATGGTGCTACTTTGAAGCACAAGTGTGGTAAAAGGATAGTTACATTGTCCCTTCTCTCTTTTTCTCTCATTTTTTTTATTTGGGCCTTTTATTTTTTTATGGCCTCTTTTTTTTATTTAGTCCGGAGTCTCATCCCGACTTGTGGGGGAATCATAGTCTCCATCATCCTTTCCTCACTTGGGACAATGCTCTAAAAAATGATGATCATCACACTTTTATTTACATACAACTCAACAATTACAACTCAATACTTAGAACAAAATATGACTCTATGTGAATGCCTCCGGCGGTGTACCGGGATGTGCAATGAATCAAGAGTGACTTGTATGAAAGAATTATGAACGTTGGCTTTGCCACAAATACAATGTCAACTACATGACCATGCAAAGCAATATGACAATGATGGAGCGTGTCATAATAAACTGAACGGTGGTAAGTTGCATGGCAATATATCTCGGAATGGCTATGGAAATGCCATCGTAGGTAGGTTTGGTGGCTGTTTTGAGGAAGGTATATGGTGGGTGTATGATACCGACGAAAAGTGCGCGGTATTAGAGAGGCTAGCAATGGTGGAAGGAAGAAAAGTGCGTATAATCCATGGACTCAACATTAGTCATAAAGAACTCATGTACTTATTGCAAAAATCTACAAGTTATCAAAGCAAAGTATTACGCACATCCTCCTAGGGGGATAGATTGGTAGGAAAAGACCATCGCTCGTCCCCGACCGCCACTCATAAGGAAGACAATCAATAAATAAATCATGCTCCGACTTGATCACATAACGGTTCACCATACGTGCATGCTAAGGGAATCACAAACTTTAACACAAGTATTTCTCAAATTCAAAACTACTCAACTAGCATGACTCTAATATCACCATCTCCATATCTCAAAACAATTATCAAGTATAAACTTCTCATAGTATTCAACACATTCATACGAATTTATTATTACTAATCTTGAATGCCTATCATAATTAAAGCAAATTACCATGCTGTTTTGTAGGACTCTCAAAATAATCTAAGTGAAGCATGATAGAACAATAGTTTCTATAAAACAAAACCACCACCGTGCTCTAAAAGATATAAGTGAAGCACTAGAGCAAAAACTATATAACTCAAAAGATATAAGTGAAGCACATAGAGTATTCTAACAATTTCCGAATCATGTGTGTCTCTCTCAAAAGGTGTGTACAGCAAGGATGATTGTGGTAAACTAACAAATAAAGACTCAAATAATACAAGACGCTCCAAGAAAAACGCATATTATGTGGTTAATAAAAATATAGCTCCAAGTAAAGTTCCCGATGGAAGTAGACGAAAGAGGGGATGCCTTCCGGGGCATCCCCAAGCTTTGGCTTTTAGGTGTCCTTAGATTATCTTGGGGTGCCATGGGAATCCGCAAGCTTAGGCTCTTTCCACTCCTTGTTCCATAATCCATCAAATCTTTCACCCAAAACTTGAAAACTTCACAACACAAAACTCAGCAGAAAATCTCGTGAGCTCCGTTAGCGAAAGAAAACAAAACACCACTTCAAGGTACTGTAATGTGGCACCCCGGCTTAGAGAAAACCGGAACGCCCCGTATTCCAGCCCAGAGATCGAGGAGAAGTCTTCTGGAATACAGCACTGCTTAGTATAGAACAAACCAGCTTTCTATTATTACATGGATATGAATACAAGGTCTCCGATATTACAATGAATAACATCGGCACGGCGACACTACGCCATCCTCAGTTGCTCTATGCAAGCAGTAGAACAACTCAAAGCAGCGGAATAACTCTAGCAGCGGAACAATGACGATAGTGGTGAACTCCACTCCGCAGGGACTCTGGCTGGAAAGCTTATCCTAGCTCGCGAACACAGGAACAACACCAAACAAGCAAGCAATCCAGGCACGACCTGCAAGCTGGCATGACACGCCAGGTCAGTACATTGAATGTACTTGCAAGCTCACAATAACCAGAAGCATTCAAGACAAACATCAGCATGGCATTTACAGGTTAAGCAGGAATTAACATGAGATCATCAGAATAACATGGCATGAACAATATGAACATGATACAAGTAGACAACATGAGGATGGCATGAACATATAGATCTGACGCTACTAGCATGCAACATGATGACACTATATGCACTATTTATTCTGCTCGGGTTACTACGTAACCATCGCATGCATCACTTACCAACCTCGGACATCACACGATCATCTCAGGATCAAATCAAGCTTGGTATAAACAATACCATAGTAATCATTAAATAACCACAATGAGCTTGATCTTTACCCATGATTCTCGCACAACATCACGAATATCCAACAACTCGGTATCCTCGATACCACGGTAATCATTCCGGCGATAACAACCATGAACAACACTTGGTCTCAAACGGTGATCTTTCCGGCGATCACAACCAACTTATCTCATCGTCGAACCGGGGTTGTCATTAATCAAGTTATTATTAATACTATTGACTCACGGTGGGACTGACACGAACTGGGCCCTTATCCGCGGGCGTGGCTGTCGATAGATTTAATATACACTCTGCACAGGTTAGTACACTGTACCCACACCACGGAACCCATGGCCTCGCACTCCCATTCGGGTGGACCAACGGCGTTCCGACAAAACCGATCTACTGCCATGACACTCTCCCGGCAACTCCGACTCACTCCCCATTGGGCTAGTCCTAGGTGGCCCCGTGTCTACCAAATTAAGACACAACGACCACCGTCGTGGTCCGTCCCAAACAGGGACAAAAGCGCTTATCATCCAATCTACGGGCACACATGGTTATGTCCGCCTACCTGATTAGGGTAAGCACGCCCATAACCTTCCCTAGTTGGAGGCATCGGTGAGAGGCATGACAATAGACCCAGTTAGGACCTCCCCATAAGGTAAGCGTGGTTGCGCTAGTCAGTTTTGATATGGTGGCACCATGACTCAGCCAACAGTTGTTCATGTTCAATTTAATCCGGTTAAACTTGAATGCAATATGCTGAGCCATGATAAAATAACATGATGCATTTACAAAGCATGAGCATGATATCAACATAAGCACGTGATGCAACATAACTATCAACCACATCAACTATGAATAATCTCCGACTGAACATGGCATAATGACGAGCATAAACATTACAAGTGCAACACTACTCATAGCATAACATGACCAATAGCATCAACAATAAATATCATGCATGAACATAACAACAATGCAAGCATGCAAGCATTTAACCAACTGGATGCAATGGAACATGTATAACAACGGTACTCGGGAAAGATGGCCGTCATGCACCGAAGACCATTACCAACATCAACATGTACTACTAGCAAGCATGAGCATATGAAAGGAATACTAGCAACTAGCAGGGCATGATAACCAGGTGCATAACAACATAGCAAGAAGGTAAGCACTATCCCAGAAGCATTACCGAAACAACGATAACCATATTTTAAACAAGCAAACATTTAATAAATATTCAAGTTGCAAACCATGGCTACTGCATGACTATCATGCAAGTGGGTATTGTGGCTTGCCTGGGGGTGAAGAAATCACCGGGAAGAAGTGCGGTGAAGCCGCGGAAAGATTTGCCGGAAACAGTTCTCTCTCGGAGGGGCTGTTTACGTGCAAGGGGAAAAAGATCATTTTCACAGTGTCAAACCATAGTGAAAATGAAACCAACAGAACGGGCTCGACGAAACGAAGATGCGGTCTTTGGAATCACCTCATTTGGAGTTGTGGTTAAAAAGATATGAAGGGTTGAAGTTCAGGGACTTTTCTGCACAAAATATCACCACAAACAAGTCCCTGAGTGGATAAGGCAGAAACGCAAAGTTAGAAATCCGCTTCCTGACTAAGAAAACACATTCTGGGCTGAAACAAAGAGGAAATACGCTTTCAGTAAAAGAAAGCGTTCTTTGAGCTGAAGCAGAGGGAAAATACGCTTTCTGGAAACGAAAATGTACTCACGAGAATACGCCTCCACTTAATCCAGTCAGCAGGGGCGGGGCACGGCCTAGTCTCGCTGACACGCGGGGCCCGCGGCCAGCTGGCAGGGAGGGGGTCGTCTCCTTTTTCTCCTCGCTCTCGCCCGCGCCTAGCCGAGGCAGAGCCGGCCCCGACAATGATTGCCGGCGGCACAGGTCACC
The DNA here is from genome assembly GCF_018294505.1 of Triticum aestivum. NCBI lineage: Eukaryota > Viridiplantae > Streptophyta > Magnoliopsida > Poales > Poaceae > Triticum > Triticum aestivum. The sequence continues at coordinate 634,091,750 of NC_057799.1, forward strand.
TCAGACGGCGCCCGACCTACCGGCGGGTTCAGGAGACCGAGGCGCGCACGCCCATGTAGGTCTCGACCGTCGTGGAGCTTGGGGAAGAGCGGAACATCGACCGCGGCGGAGCATGCCGTCGGCCACCGGTGGGCTCGTGGCTACAAGCCACTGGAGGAGGAGGAGAGGTGACGAGGTGGTTCGGTAGTGGTGGTGGAGGCCTCGCGAAGTGGTGGAGCGGAGGGAGAAGGTCAGGGTCGCCGGAATCGGAGGGACCCGAGGCAGCGGCCGAAGCGGCGATGGAAGAGTAGGGGAGCAGCTTGAGCTCAAACGAGAGGCTGGGGAGGTTTCTGGGAGTGGTGCCAGGCTGCTGGTGAGCTCGGAGGCGCTCGGGGTGGGCTTATATAGCCGTGGGGTGTGGTGTCGCATTGTCGTCGCCGTGGACGCGTGGACGGCGCCGCGGACGCGTGTGCGCGCGCATGAGCTCGGGGAAGGCGACGAAGAGCGAACGGACGAGGGGCAGGGCTCACGGAGATGAGGTCGAGCTCGTCGATAAGAGAAGAAGAGGCCGAACGCCGTAAATGCCCGGTCGGCTACAGGCTTCCCGTGGGCGCGCGGCGACGAGAGCTGACGGAGTTGCTGACGGAGGGGAAGAGGGCTCCAGGAGGACGGCGACGATGCAGGCTAGCTGTTGGACAGGCTCACGAGCGCAAAGGCGACGAGAGGGAGAGGGGCCTGAGCAAGAAGCCATTCTGGACGCGGCCAACGCCAGCAGAGCGTGCGCATTGCATGCCAAAGCTTGTGATCACCGCGTGCACTGGTGCACATAGTGGCACACGGCCGGCCAAACAAATGTCTGGGGTGGAGTCCTTCCTGGGGAGGTTGCAACTGTGGTGGTAGATTGGTTAAAAGAGCTTCGGTTGAATGGTAATTAACCTCTAAAGTTTACTGCAGTAAACTTGATCGTGTACTGCTGCTCAACAGGGAGGTGATTGGTGACAATGGAGTTGTCTACGAGGTTGAGGTAAAGAAGGAGTTACATCCTGGTAACTATGGAGGGGTTTGGATCAAGATTTAACAGAGTTGCTTTGCAACTGCCAAATATGGTCCAGAATCAAGATTTGGATGATGCACTCACATGGAGTTATGGAATGGGATGCAACTTGGCAAATCCTCATGAGATGGACATATAAAGATGCTGTAAAAAGCTCATACCAAATGGACAATCCAAAATGGTACTTGCTCTACAAACATCATTTCTGTCCAGAAACTTGGAAAAATTCTAGAGGAATAATGGCTTAATGAACCATGCCCAAAATGGGTGGAGGTAAGTTATATGGATAATAGACGGTCTAAAAAAATTGACAGTCATAATGGAGCAAGATAAAATATACTTGCTTCACAAACTGAAAGTTTGGACAGAATCAAAGAATTGAAGATGAGCTCACATGGAGGCAGGAAATGAGCTCTACTCTGGTGGAGGGCTATGATATGATGATATGAGAGACCATGCTAAATGGAAACTCATTTGGATATGCCTAGCTTGCACCTCCTTCACAAAGCTTCTTTCTGGATAGAAACTTTGGAAAATCATAATTAAATAATTACTAGGCAAATGAGGTTGCATTTTGGCATGTGGAAATTATATGGACAGGAAAAGGTGTCCAAGGAGTTTGAGGTCAATTGGGAAAAGGAAAATAGCACTTGCTTCACAATGTGCCATTTAGGGCAGAATAGGAAATGAATTATTTGAGCATGATGATAAACATGACAAATGAAATATTTTGTCATATTTGAGAAACATATGACCCAAACAATTTATGAGAATTATTTGGGAATTTTAGGAGTGATGGAAATAAAGGTTGCTTCACAACCTAGGGCAATTTGAGTTATTCCATTAATAGAAAAGGAATATTCCCAATAAAAAGAATATTGGGATGTGGGCTAGGATGAAAATGACAGGGTCTAGGGAAGGGTTTGGGAATGACAAGCCACTCTGGAAACAAAGAAGAGGGCATCTTCTTCAGTTTCCAGACCAGAAAACCACAGAAAAAGAAAACTCAAGCAAAAACCTCAGAAAAACAGAAGAAAAAGAAAGGCCCAATAATCAGGCTGTCACAAACCTCACCCCCTTAAAGAAATCTCGTCCTCGAGATTTGGTTGCTCAGGGAACAAGTATGAAGATACTGACTTAAGGAAACCGTTTCCAACTTGGGTATCCTTTTTCTTATTTTTGTTCCCACTAAATTTTTATCTAACTGGCCCTTGTTTGCTTTAATATATCCATATTCTGACAGAGCTTACCTTGCTTGTTCATGCTTATACAGGCTCCAATTTATTTTTAGATCTGCTAGCTTAGCTGACTGTGATTGATTCTCACGACTGAAATATATGTCGGGCTCACAAATCCAAGTGTGATTTCTGCGGGGTGTGTCATCCGGCACTTTCATGAAGTGGTGATCAGATTTTTTTTCTAGTGGACACCCAAGCTTTAACTCCTTGCATTGGGTTTCTCCACTAAATGCAGGTCCTTCGGGTTCCAAACAGTGAGTTGGGTCATACCGCTTTCCTGACAGCTTTTGGCTTATCGCGGAAGTTTTTTGAATCACCTTAACTGGTTCCACTGTCTTGAGTATCGGATCCATACCAAATATTTGATTGTCGCCTGTCGTGGCTAGCATAAGAGTTTGACCTGTATGATAATATCTGCAGACTTGACTGACGGTGGTTCTGCACCACGCGGGTCTTGCAACAATTTTCATACCCACATCACTGGTCTTGCTCCTTCATTATCGTTTTCTTGGTCTGGATCCTTGGCTGAAAGAGCTGGGTCATATTGCTTCTTTGTATCACCATAGGTACGATCGGTACAATTTTTCGGCAATCGTAGCCTATCCTCATTTTTCTAACAAGGTACCCCATTTAAATGGCAGTTTCAACTCCCCTCAAGTTCTGACTGATTCTTGCTTCTGACCAAAATGTTGCGGATCTGATTCTTGGGATTCACTGCCATATGCTGTCAATTCACAGCGTACTACCTTGTACCAATGTCTTACTGAGGAAGATTGGTTGGCTTGTGCTCGAAACTTTCGTCGGACAGCTTGCTGAAGAAGACTGGGTATCGTGCTTCAAAAGCTTACCCCCTTAAAGACTTTGCTGGGGAAAGACTCAGTACCTTATGCCAGAAGCTTTTGCGGTTGCTTACTGAAGAAGGCAGAGTACCTTGTACGGGAAATCATCCATGTATCATACTGAAGAAGCTAGATGAGTATTGCCTTGGAAGCTTCTCGGGTATCTTGCGAGGGAAGATTGGGTTACTTACACCAGAAACTTCTTATTGTGATATGCGGACCGATTTCCACATATATAACCATCTTAATATTTTTGTTCTTGATTTCTTGTATGAAACGGGGTTTTGCAGGACTATCCTCCTTTCTGAGTACATGCCATATCTTTGCTTGCTTCCAGGTACATCAGGTTCCAAAATCATCCTCAACGAAAAATTAAACTTGTATCTAAGCCATACCTTTGATAATATTTTGTCAACCTTGCACACAATTTATCTTCTTGCTGATTTGATCATTTCTGCTATGAGGAGTGCACGTTAATGCAAACTTTATACTGACATTCCATCCAGGATTTCTTTTGTATTCAGACGAGCTATTTCCAATTTCACTGCAGTCTGCTGACAATTCCATGCTGTTTAGCTGAGTTTCCAAATATCTGCATTTCTTGCTGACTCTTCGGGTCCGGTGTTGGCTGACGAGCAACTTTAATAGGGGGGAAATTTGTAACACCTAAGGCCCAAAGAAAGAAATAAAAGAAACGACTAAAACAAAAGCACAGAAGCATACTAGTAATATAATTAATCAAGCAATCATCACATATTACTGCTACTCACACCATAATATGCATGCACACTAAGCACACAAATTGCGTAGAAACTCTAGTATTACGGTCTAATATGCTGTGGCGGTGTGCATGAAAATTATATCCATGTGTGGAAGGAGTTGGCGTAACCGAAGCTACACCAAGCACTGGCTGAACAGTGGCTGGATCTGGATGGATACACAGGTGAGAACGGACTTGACGATCAAGTAGCAAGACACAAAAGTCACGACCACCTCATCATCAAGTGTGCGAAGGGAATCGTACCCGTCCAAAGAATGAAATGACATGGCAAGATAACAGTGGAGGACTGGGTTTATTGGCATTGCCCTTTTCTGATAACAACGATCAGCAAGGGTTGCCAAGGGGACGAGATGGAGGGCATGGATGACGATGTGGTCGCATCACACCGAGGAGCAGGCATGCTAAGAAAGATGGTGCAGGCGGTGGACCGAAAACGATGCCACCTACACTCACAATATTAACCATTAGTGAAAATAATAATAATTTGTATGCATGCTATGCGACAAAGAAATGCAACAATCAAGTGCAACAAACCAACTGGGGTCTATACTACCGCTTTCTCACGTTTGCGCGGGCTAGGGCATCCTACAGCCAGACCTGCTCTGATACCAAGCCTGTGGCACCCCGGCTTAGAGAAAACCGGAACGCCCCGTATTCCAGCCCAGAGATCGAGGAGAAGTCTTCTGGAATACGGGACTGCTTAGCATAGAACAAACCATCTTTCTATTATTACATGGATATGAATACAAGGTCTCCGATATTACAATGAATAACATCGGCACGGCGACACTACGCCATCCTCAGTTGCTCTATGCAAGCAGTAGAACAACTCGAAACAACGGAATAACTCTAGCAGCGGAACAACGACGATAGTGGTGAACTCCACTCCGCACGGACTCTGGCTAGAACGCTTATCCTAGCTCGCGAACACAGGAACAACACCAAACAAGCAAGCAATCCAGGCACGACCTACAAGCTGGCATGACACGCCAGGTCAGTACATTGAATGTACTTGCAAGCTCACAATAACCAGAAGCATTGAAGACAAACATGAGCATGGCATTTATAGGTTAAGCAGGAATTAACATGAGATCATGAGAATAACATGGCATGAACAATATGAACATGATACAAGTAGACAACATGAGCATGGCATGAACATGTAGATCTGACGCTACTAGCAAGCAACATGATGACACTATATGCACTATTTATTCTGCTCGGGTTACTACGTAACCATCGCATGCATCACTTACCAACCTCGGACATCACACGATCATCTCAGGATCAAATCAAGCTTGGTATAAACAATACCGTAGTAATTATTAAATGACCACAAGGAGCTTGATCTTTACCCATGATTCTCGGACAACATCATGAATATCCAACAACTCGGTATCCTCGATACCACAGTAATCATTCCGGCGATCACAACCATGACCAACACTTGGTCTCAAACGGTGATCTTTCCGGCGATCACAACCAACTTATCTCATCGTCGAACCGGGGTTGTCATTAATCAAGTTATTATTAATACTGTTGACTCACAGTGGGACCGACACGAACTGGGCCCTTATCCGCGGGCGCGGCTATCGATAGATTTAATATACACTCTGCAGAGGTTAGTACATTGTATCCACACCACGGAACCCATGGCCTCGCACTCCCATTCGGGAGGACCAACGGCGTTCCGACAAATCCGATCTACTGCCATGACACTCTCCCGGCCACTCCGACTCACTCCCCATTGGGCTAGTCCTGGGTGGCCCCGTGTCTACCAAAGACACAACGACCACCGTCGTAGTCCGTCCCAAACAGGGAAAAAGCGCTTATCATCCAATCTACGGGCACACATGGTTATGTCCGCCTACCTGATCAGGGTAAGCACGCCCATAACCTTCCCTAGTTGGAGGCACCGGCGAGAGGCATGACAATAGACCCAGCTAGGACCTCCCCATAAGGTAAGCGTGGTTGCACTGGACAGTTTCGATATGGTGGCACCATGACTCGGCCAACAGTTGTTCAAGTTCAATTTAATCCGGGTAAACTTGAATGCAATATGCTGAGCCATGATAAAATAACATGATGCATTTACAAAGCATGAGCATGATATCAACATAAGCACGGGATACAACATAACTATCCACCACATCAACTATGAATAATCTCCGAATGAACATGGCATAATGACGAGCATAAACATTACAAGTGCAACACTACTCATAGCATAACATGACCACTAGCATCAACAATAAATATCATGCATGAACACAACAACAATGCAAGCATGCAAGCATTTAACCAACCGGATGCAATGGAACATGTATAACAACGGTACTCGGGACAGATGGCCGTCATGCACCGAAGACCATTACCAACATCAACATGTACTACTAGCAAGCATGAGCATATGAAAGGAATACTAGCAACTAGCAGGGCATGATAACCAGGTGCATAACAACATAGCAAGAAGGTAAGCACTACCCCAGAAGCATTACCGAAACAACGATAACCATATTTTAAACAAGCAAACATTTAATAAATATTCAAGTTGAAAACCATGGCTACTGCATGATTGTGACACCCAAAATTTTATTTGGCTTTTTCAAAAGAATTTATTTGACTTGAGGGAGGTGATTTTGTTTTTTTCAAAAGAACCCTCCCTCTCAAAATATTTTTCCTTTATGGCAAGTGCTTTGTTTTGGATTCACCCAAGGTTTGGTTCTTGGTCTTGGAGGTTTTCCTTTTATTTGGACTCAAAACCAAAATGCTTTTCACTTGGAAAAAAAATGTCTTTTGAAAATTCCTTTGAAAAGCCCTATAGCTTTTGGAAAGATCCTTTTCCACTTTCAAAAAAAATCTCTCTTGCCATGACCTTAGTGCAAATCCACTCTCATAAGCCTTTCCTCATCTTTGGATCATGATGTACTTCAAATCCAGCAAGTTGAACCTCTCCATATAAATATTTCCATTTATTTCTTATCAAAAACAATTTCTGCCTTCTATTCTAGCTCTTGAAGATTTACAAAGGAGCTACCCTTTCTGTTTTGATTTTTGCCCCCAAACCAATTTCCCTAGCTAGTCCTTTGAACCCTCAACCAAGATCCATGAAGATCCACTGGTCTTCGTTCAAATTTTTCAAACTACACTTGCTGCAAGTTTGGACCAGATTTGCCAAATTTGATGAAATTCATTCAAATCCTTCTCCTAAAAATCTGAGAAAAATAAGGCAGCCTCTGGGTGCATTGAGAGGTCACCTCACCAAGTCCCAGCTCCAGGAAAAATCTTTTGCTTGCCAAATCATTTCATCGAACACCTGCTGGACACTGTTCCTATAATGTTCAGTCAAGTTCAGTTAACAGTGTCTGAAACTACTATCGTTTCTTCAGTGTCCGTTGTCGATCTCGCCAGTGCCCCGGCGTCACCGTGCTTCCTGTCCCCTCCCCCTTGTCCTCTGCACCGCACGAGCGCCTGGAAGGTTGCGGGTGTCGGCGACGAGCAGGAGGAGGTGCGCCGCCCCGTGACCGATGCCAGCGGCGGCTTTGCGGCCGCTAGGGAGAAGCACAGCGTAGACGGCGCCGACCAGCGCCGCCCAAGCCACCGGAGGTCGCCGCGTGGTCTTCCACTCCCCAGTGCGCGCTGCCACCCTCGTCGTGAACCGCTGGGCGTGGAGCGCGCTCTCTGCGGCCGCCGTGCCCCTACGGCCACCCCGCCGTGGACCGGCGCCATTACGCCAAGACCGACCAGGATTAGCGGGGGAACGGCACCAGTACACCTCACTGATGCTGCCTGGCCACTCAAACTCCTTGCCAAGCCACTGCCTCGCCGTAATTGCTTGCCGGAGCGATCCCGTTCACGGCCACCCCCTCGAGCCGCCTATAAATAGAGGCCCCGAGCTCCACCTCGAACCCACACCACCTCTGCACACATCCAACACCCCGCCTAGCCACTGGAAGAGCCCCGAGGGAGTCTCCTTCCTCAACACCGGCCTCCGCGACCAGCCACGGGATCCAGCTCGATTCGCTCCCCACCCACCGGAGTTCCCCACCATCGCCCGAGCCGCCGTCCGCCGGAGAAAGTGTCGCCGTCGACGTGGTGCTCTCCGACGACCAAGTCCACCACCCACCGACGCGGAAGGACGCACTGAACCTCTTGGTTCCGGAAGAGGTGACGGAGCCGCGAACTTCGTCGAGCTAGACTCCGACTTCTCCGAACCAGGCAAGCATGTTTGAACCTTTGATATGATAGGTGTTTTCCATGTTTGCGTGAAAGGTTGTTTATAACATATGAGCAACGGTGAGTATCTCGTTGCATGTGCGGCAACAACCCGTGTGTTCCGAAGTTACTGTGATCTCTGATGAGAGATGGCCTAGTCATGTGGTGACATGAAGGGCAGTAAGGTGGTACTCTTGTAGCATGCCAGCCTTACGTCATCCGATAAATCCCGACGTTAACGTGGACGGAGTCACTTTATCGTTCTTCCCCCTTCCGTGCTACCACATGTTTTCTGCCAGAATGCGGTTTAGTAAGTTGGTAACCTCTTTCCGTGTACACACCAAATAGAGGGGCCGGGATGAGGGTTCCACGGCCCTGGATTAAAGCCAGTCATCCGGTTAGGGGGCATGGGTGTTTCCGGTTGGGACCGTGAGGGGGGCACCCCTTAGAGCGCGCGTATATAAATTTGATCCCATGCTACGCGAGGTTGTAGCCTCCCCGTCTCAAGGTTTTTCTTGAACGTTGCCGAGGGTGATCCCTGGCTTCGGAATGTTGAATGGGTGTGTACTGGTTAGATGTGTTTCTTCCAAAACACCGTAAACGGAACTAGTCCCCGTGACTACTGAAATCCGTTGGCTGTGGTTTAAGTACAAACTCTACAGAGTCAAATCCTTCCGAGTCATCGTATCCATGGTCAAGGACCGTGATCAGTGAACCCATATCTATGTCAAGTCCTCGTGGTATTATCCTTGGTAAACAAACTTGAGTGGTAAACTTGGTTAAACATTATTCCTGTGGATGAACTAACCCTGTTGTTTACCTCATGCCTGATTATTTTCAATATAAGCCCTTTATGTGATGTCGCTCAGACGTCCGACTGTGGCATGTTTGTCGTTTACTTTCAATATAAGCCCTTAATGTGATGTCGCTCAGACGTCCGACTGTGGCATGTTTGTCTTTTATTTTCAATATAAGCCCTTTATGTGATGTCGCTCAGACGTCCGACTGTGGCATGTTTGTCTTTTACTTTCAATATAAGCCCTTTATGTGATGTCGCTCAGACGTCCGACTGTGGCATGCACTGTCTTTTATTTTCTATTATAAGCCCTTTTTGTGGTGTCGCCCTGACGCCCGACTGCGGCATTGTTATTTTTGCATTTTACTCTCGAGGAGTCATTCAGACCCTCGTTTGGCACCCAATATTTATTTTGGGATTTCGGGAGGACTACCGCCCGACTTCTCTTTTATTTCCCGTGCATTATTATCTCTATGTCTGAGTGCACTTGTTAATCTGTTCATATGCATCATGTTTACATTTGTTATATCTTATGTCCGAACTGCCTTGCGAGTACTTTCATAGTACTCACCTGGCTTGTTGATTTGGCCAGATACTGACGAAGGCGATCTCATGGATGAAGAGTTTGATAGTGAGTCCGACGCCTAGAGGAGTCCCAGTCAGTCCCGTGCGATATTGGTCACTTGTATTATATACGCTTCCGCCACCCGCAATAAGTCTCCTCGAGCCTCACTCCGACGCTCGAAGAGTTGTTAGTTTTCAGGAGTCATATCACCCACATCGCGGTGATATTCCCACCACCACTCCTATCATGAGTTAGTAGTTATGCCACCCTATCCGCCGTTATGTTTTATCGGCGCGCTTGTAATAAATTGTTGAGCAGTCTCCGCTCAACTTTGTATTATATTCAGTACTCCTTGTATTTTTCTTCTGTGACCAAGATATTGTCTACCAGTGAAAAGAAATTCTTCTTTACTGGTCCGTAAAAGGGATTGGTCTCTCAATAAATATTTTTATTGAAAAACCGGTCGTGACAAGCTTGGTATCAGAGCCAGGCTGACTGTAGGAAGCCACTAGGTGCGATCGCTAATCGGTTATTAGCGTCTTTTGTGCTTTTTCAGCATTTTTGCAAATGTAGCTATTTTCTGTTGGTCATCATAAATTTATGACATGACTACTCAGAATTTTTGCCTACTTTTGTAGATGGCTGGCAGCAACTGCGAGACTCGAGTGCTCACGAACGTGCCCGAGGGGTTTGTCAAACTCCTCGTCTCCATCACCAAGCTCGCGATCGGGCCAGCGACTCGTCCGGAGTTCACGCTTTATCAGCACAAGCTCAGCGACGACGTGTCTATGCACCAGGCCGTGGTGCAATTCAAGGGAGGACGTTCTGCATCCCGCCACTTCCGTTTTGTGGGAAGGGCCATGCCTACGGAGAGGCATGCCATGCAGATGGCTGCCCGTGAGGCGATAGCTCGCCTTCGGGACATCCTTCCTATGATGAAGACTCGTCGCTACCGCTACCTCCCATGCCATGTGCCATATACTTGTCACTATGCATTCGCCTGCCATCGGGGAGAGCGAGATGAAGCCATCTAGATGGTTGTTGAGTACCTCAAGGCTCTAGAGGAATCCTTCGACAACCTCGTGGACGATCTTGTGGCTGCCCGCATGGACTTAGTCCGGGGCGGTCCTGCCAGCAGGAAGGAGCTTCTCCACACGGCACCGCCTCTGACATTCGTCTCGTCTTCAGCCTCTTATGCACCGGCCATTTTGGCCACTGCTCGCCGTCTGCCTACCACTGAGGAGTTCGACAGAGTCATCGCTCCTACTCCAGTCAGAGTTGTACCGCCTGCCGCACCCGCACTGCCGCCCGTCGCTCCCGCGCCTTCACCGCAGCGCAGTGCTACGCGCCAGGAGCCTGCTAGAGAGGAGGTGGAGGTTGAATCTCCTGCACCACTGAGTCTTGCCCTCGGCAAGGGAAAGGACATCGTCACCATCTCCGACTGAGAGCGCCGAGTAGCCGCGCGTTATGTCTGCTTGTATGATGTGTTTTATCTATACGTTAGTTTGTAGTAGTGTGTTCGCTGCTTTCCGGAGGAGTGTGCTAGTCTAAATAACATGTCAGGAATGTGTACGCACATCCTGAGTGCTGTATCGTACGTTTGCGTTTCGCGTGTAAGATATATGCTAAGCGGTTCTTCTCCGTGCGAAATCGTTTATGCTTTCTTGAAAAATCTTGAGGTCTTTTAAATTTTTACCTTTGCAAGATTTTCCTCGTGCCACACAGTTCTTCTCATGAATTTTGCAAAATAATACCCCAGACTGGAAAAATGTCTCGTCCGTGCACTCGTTCCATGCCCAATCAGCCAGAAGAAGTTTATGGGACACAGACTAGCAACAACTTCACTCAGGGACAGTCCAGTCAACATTACAGCGATGCAGCCCTGTCTCAAGTATGCCATCTCTTCGAACAAAGCCAGCAACAGCACCAAGAGATTATGAATCACGTCATCAATATGGGAAATCACCGTGAGCCCTATCATCCACACTCCAAGTTGTCTGAGTTACAGAAGACTCGCCCTCCAACATTTGCTCACACTGATAGGCCACTAGAAGCCGATGATTGGCTTCGTGACATCGAGAGAAAGCTGATTATTGCTCAGTGTTCAGATCATGAGAAGGTGCTTTATGCACCACTACCTACTGGAGCAGCTGCAGCATGGTGGGAAAACTTCCTACACATGCATCCCAGTGAACACAACATCACCTGGGAAGAGTTCAAGGAAGGCTTTCGTGGGGCACACATCCCCAGGAGCATTATAAAAATCAAGAAGAGAGAATTTGATGACCTCAAGCAAAGAGGCATGTCAGTGACAGAATACAACGGTCAGTTTACCCAGCTATCTCGTTATGCCTACGACGAGCACATGACGGAGAACAAGAGGATGGAAAAATTCTTGGACGGCCTGGCACCGGCACTAAGATGCCAACTGGTTGTACACACTTTCCCGGATTTTAAAACTCTGGTTGACAAGGCCATTACCTTGGAGAATGAGCGCCGTAGTCTGGAAGACATCCGTAAGCGAAAGAGGGATAGGACGACCCTTGCTCGCAACAACCGAAGCAAGACTGATGCTCAGAGGACTGAAGCAAGGAGATCCACGACTACTGATCTAAGGCCAACCAAACAGTTCATTCCAGGGACAAGGACTTCACGTACCGTCCAGGGGTCACTTGCTATGCTTGTGGTGAAGAAGGGCACTATGCTAAACAGTGCCCAAAGCCAAGGAACTCGGCCCCCAAGCCGAACAATGGTGGGAATAATCCAGCCCCCAAGCGCAACAATTTCAATCCCAACAACAACCACAGGAAGGGTCACCTGAACCATGTGACCAGAGAAGAAGCGCAGAATGCCCCAGACATCGTGCTCGGTACGTTCCCTGTCAACACAGTACCTGCCACGGTTTTGTTTTATTCTGGAGCTTCCCATTCGTTCGTTTCGAAGAGTTTTGTTTTGCAACATGGTTTTCCGATGCTTCCCTTGGAAAAATCTATGATCATCAAGTCCCCCGGAAATAAGCAGATCGCTCAGAGTTACTGCCAAGGAGTGATCATTGAGTTCGAAGGACTACAGTTTCAAGCTAATCTTATCGTGTTGGAAAACAAAGGACTGGATGTCATCCTAGGGATGGACTGGTTAACCACCAACAAAGGATTTATTGACTGTTTCAATCGGACGGTGATTCTCACGCACCATCACGGCAAAACAATAAAGGTTACAGCTCAAGAAAGACCACGGTCACAGCAACCAAAATTGAACAAAGTGGACATTTCAGAACTGAGAAAAGTTCCAGTGGTGTGCGAGTTTCCTGACGTATTTCCTGAAGAACTACCAGGCATGCCACCAGACCGAGAGATAGAATTCAGCATTGAACTAGCACCTGGCACCGCTCCCATCTATAAGAGACCTTATAGAATGGCACCCTCAGAATTGGTAGAATTGAAGAAACAGATAAAGGAATTACTGGACAAAGGTTTTATTCGAGCCAGTTCCTCACCTTGGGGTTCGCCAGTATTATTCGCCAAGAAAAAGGATGGGACACTGAGACTGTGTATAGACTATCGAGCTCTCAATATGGTCACCATCAAAAACAAATATCCGATGCCACGGATAAATGATTTGTTTGACCAGCTCGCACAAGCCAAGGTGTTCTCAAAAATTGATTTGAGATCGGGATATCACCAATTGAAAGTACGGACAGAAGATATCCCTAAGACAGCATTTACCTCCAGATACGGATTATATGAGTTCACAGTGATGCCTTTTGGACTAACGAACGCCCCCGCATATTTCGTCCACCTCATGAACAAAGTGTTCATGAAATTCATGGACAAATTTGTTGTGGTGTTCATTGACGATATTCTGGTTTACTCAAGGACACCAGAAGAGCATGCTGAGCATCTCAGAATTGTTTTCGGAGAATTAAGGAAACATCAGTTGTACGCCAAATTTAGCAAGTGTGAATTTTGGCTAAGGCAAGTTGGTTTCCTAGGCCATATATTAAACCAAGAAGGCGTGGCCGTAGACCCAGAAAAAGTCAAAGCCATACTTGACTGGAAACCACCCGCCAACGTGACAGATGTGCGGAGTTTCCTGGGAATGGCCGGATATTACAGAAGATTTATTGAAGGATTCTCCACTGTGTCGAAACCAATGACCCAGTTGCTCAAGAAAGACAAGAAATTTGTTTGGACGGAAGCATGCGAGAAAAGCTTCCAAGAACTCAAGAAGAAACTAACAACCGCACCGGTCCTAACTGTGCCAGATATACACAAGAGTTTTGAAGTATATATTGTGACGCGTCCCGAAAGGGCCTCGGATGTGTGCTAATGCAGGATGGCAAAGTTGTCGCGTATGCCTCCAGGCAACTGCGGAAACATGAGGAAAATTACCCAACACATGACGTGGAGCTGGCAGCAGTCATGCATGCACTCAAGGAGTGGAGGCACTTTCTGTTGGGAAATCGTTGTGAAATATATACGGACCATAAGAGCCTTAAATATATTTTCACACAGCCAGAGCTAAATTTACGCCAACGACGCTGGTTGGAATTGGTCAAGGACTATCATGTCGGCATTCACTACCATCCAGGGAAAGCAAATGTAGTGGCTGATGCCCTTAGTCGGAACCCCAGCCCGGACAACGACGGTCCACAAAACTTGAGGCCTGAGTTTCAGCAAGAGTTCGCTAGACTCAACATGGTGTTAGTCTCTGAGGGCACAGCATCAAATCTGGAGATACAACCCACCCTAGTGGGACAAATTAAGAAGGCTCAGCAGGGACATCCCAGCATCAAAGGTATAAAGAAGAAAATGAACCTTGGTAAGGCTTCAGAGTTCGTCGCAGACAGTGAAGGAATATTATGGTACGGAGACAGACTTTGCGTACCTAACATTGAGGAACTCAAGCAACAAATCCTAACCGAAAGCCACACCGCTCCATACTCGATCCACCCTGGAGGAACCAAAATGTACAAAGACATTTAGGAGAGATTTTGGTGGCACGGTATGAAAAGGGATATAGCCGCATTTATTGATTGTTGCGATTCATGTCAGCGCATCAAGGCCGAGCATCAAAAGCCAGCAGGGCTACTCCAGCCAAACAGGATACCGGATTGGAAATGGGATGAGATAGGAATGGACTTCATCGTCGGACTACCTCGATCACAACGCGGAAATGACGCCATATGGGTCATCACAGACCGACTAACCAAGGTTGCTCATTTCATTCCCGTGAAGACTACCTATTCCACACAAAGGCTGGCCAAGATTTATCTCTCACGTATAGTTTGTTTGCATGGAGTCCCAAAGACTATAATATCCGACCGAGGCACTCAATTTGTCTCTAAATTCTGGGATCACTTACAACAAGCCCTGGGCACGCAACTAGCTTTCAGTACAGCGTACCACCCTCAGACTGATGGACAAACGGAACGTGTGAACCAAATCCTAGAGGACATGCTGAGAGCCTGTGTGCTCACCTATGGATCCAGTTGGGAAGAAAGTTTGCCATACGCCGAGTTTGCTTACAACAACAGTTACCAAGCCAGCTTACAAATGGCACCATTTGAAGCATTGTACGGACGGAGGTGTCGTACCCCACTGAATTGGTCAGAGACAGGTGACAGTCGTATCTTCGGCCCAGACATGCTCAAGGAGGCCGAGGAGAAAGTTAAACAGATCAGGGATAGACTCAAGACAGCACAAAGCCGACAGAAGAGCTATTACGATCAAAAACATCGTGAGGTCAGCTTTGAACCCGGTGATTTCGTATATCTCCGAGTGTCTCCTATGAGGGGTCTGCAACGGTTCAAAATTAAGGGGAAGCTAGCCCCAAGGTTTATTGGACCATTCTGTATAATTGCACGAAGAGGCACAGTGGCCTACAAACTAGATCTACCCAAGGAGCTGTCAGACGTCCATGACGTGTTCCACGTCTCACAATTGAGAAAATGTGTAAGTAACCTGGAGAAGCATGTACCTCATGAAAGCATTGATGTGCAACCGGACCTCACCTACAGAGAGCGGCCAGTAAAGATACTGGAAGAGTCTGAACAGAGGACCCGTCAAAAAACAACAAAAATTTTCAAGGTCCAGTGGAGCAACCACACTGAGGATGAAGCTACATGGGAAAGGGAAGATTTTCTTCAGGCAGGATATCCATATCTATTTGAGGATCAGCTGAAATCTCAAGGACGAGATTTTTCCTAAGGGGGTAGGTGTTGTGACACCCAAAATTTTATTTGGCTTTTTCAAAAAAAATTATTTGACTTGAGGGAGGTGATTTAAATTTTTCTTCAAGAGAACCCTCACTCACAAAATATTTTTCCTTTATGGCAAGTGCTTTGTTTTGGATTCACCCAAGGTTTGGTTTTTGGTCTTGGAGGTTTTCCTTTTATTTGGAATCAAAACCAAAATGCTTTTCACTTGGAAAAAAATGTCTTTTGAAAATTCCTTTGAAAAGCCCTATAGCTTTTGGAAAGATCCTTTTCCACTTTCAAAAAAAATCTCTCTTGCCATGACCTTAGTGCAAATCCACTCTCATAAGCCTTTCCTCATCTTTGGATCATGATGTACTTCAAATCCAGCAAGTTGATCCTCTCCATATAAATATTTCCATTTATTTCTTATCAAAAACAATTTCTGCCTTCTATTCTAGCTCTTGAAGATTTACAAAGGAGCTACCCTTTCTGTTTTGATTTTTGCCCCCAAACCAATTTCCCTAGCTAGTCCTTTGAACCCTCAACCAAGATCCATGAAGATCCACTGGTCTTCAGTTCAAATTTTTCAAACTACACTTGCTGCAAGTTTGGACCAGATTTGTCAAATTTGATGAAATTCATTCAAATCCTTCTCCTAAAAATCTGAGAAAAATCAGGCAGCCTCTGGGTGCATTGAGAGGTCACCTCACCAAGTCCCAGCTCCAGGAAAAATCTTTTGCTTGCCAAATCATTTTATCGAACACCTGCTGGACACTGTTCCTATAATGTTCAGTCAAGTTCAGTTAACAGTGTCTAAAATTACTGTCGTTTCTTCAGTGTCCGTTGTCGATCTCGCCAGTGCCCCGGCGTCGCCGTGCTTCCTGTCCCCTCCCCCTTGTCCTCTGCACCGCACGAGCGCCTGGAAGGTTGCAGGTGTCGGCGACGAGCAGGAGGAGGTGCACCGCCCCGTGACCGACGCCAGCGGCGGCTTTGCGGCCGCCAGGGAGAAGCACAG
This sequence comes from Triticum aestivum, assembly GCF_018294505.1. Classification (NCBI taxonomy): domain Eukaryota; kingdom Viridiplantae; phylum Streptophyta; class Magnoliopsida; order Poales; family Poaceae; genus Triticum; species Triticum aestivum. Next base: position 634,108,431 of record NC_057799.1, read on the forward strand.
TAGACGGCGCCGACCAGCGCCGCCCAAGCCACCGGAGGTCGCCGCGTGGTCTTCCACTCCCCAGTGCGCGCTGCCACCCTCGTCGTGAACCGCTGGGCGCGGAGCACGCTCTCTGCCGCCGCCGTGCCCGTACGGCCACCCCGCCGTGGACCGGCGCCATTACGCCAAGACCGACCAGGATTAGCGGGGGAACGGCACCAGTACACCTCACTGATGTTGCCTGGCCACTCAAACTCCTTGCCAAGCCACTGCCTCGCCGTAATTGCTCGTCGGAGCGATCCCGTTCACGGCCACCCCCTCGAGCCGCCTATAAATAGAGGCCCCGAGCTCCACCTCGAACCCACACCACCTTTGCACACCTCCAACACCCCGCCTAGCCACTGGAAGAGCCCCGAGGGAGTCTCCTTCCTCAACTCCGGCCGCCGCGACCCGCCACGGGATCCAGCTCGATTCGCTCCCCACCCACCGGAGTTCCCCACCATCGCCCGAGCCGCCGTCCGCCGGAGAAAGTGTCGCCTTCGACGTGGTGCTCTCCGACGACCAAGTCCACCACCCACCGACGCGGAAGGATGCACTGAACCTCTTGGTTCCGGAACAGGTGACGGAGCCGCGAACTTCGTCGAGCTAGACTCCGACTTCTCCGAACCAGGCAAGCATGTTTGAACCTTTGATATGATAGGTGTTTTGCATGTTTGCGTGAAAGGTTGTGCATGACATATGAGCAACGGTGAGTATCTCGTTGCATGTGCGGCAACAACCAGTGTGTTCCGAAGTTACTGTGATCTCTGATGAGAGATGGCCTAGTCATGTGGTGACATGAAGGGCAGTAAGGTCGTACTGTTGTAGCATGCCAGCCTTACGTCATCCGATAAATCCCGACGTTAACGTGGACGGAGTCACGTTATCGTTCTTCCCCCTTCCGTGCTACCACATGTTTTCTGCCAGAATGCGGTTTAGTAAGTTGGTAACCTCTTTCCGTGTACACACCAAATAGAGGGGCCGGGATGAGGGTTCCATGGCCCTGGATTAAAGCCAGTCATCCGGTTAGGGGGCATGGGTGTTTCCGATTGGGACCGAGAGGGGGGGCACCCCTTAGAGCGCGCATATATAAATTTGATCCAATGCTACGCGAGGTTGTAGCCTCCCCGTCTCAAGGTTTTTCTTGAACGTTGCCGAGGGTGATCCCTGGCTTCGGAATGTTGAATGGGTGTGTACTGGTTAGATGTGTTTCTTCCAAAACACCGTAAACGGAACTAGTCCCTGTGACTACTAAAATCCGTTATCTGTGGTTTAAGTACAAACTCTACATAGTCAAATCCTTCCGAGTCATCGTATCCATGGTCAAGGACCGTGACCAGTGAACCCATATCTATGTCAAGTCCTCGTGGTATTATCCCCGGTAAACAAACTTGAGTGGTAAACTTGGTTAAACATTATTCCTGTGGATGAACTAACCCTGTTGTTTACCTCATGCCTGATTATTTTCAATATAAGCCCTTTATGTGATGTCGCTCAGACGTCCGACTGTGGCATGTTTGTCGTTTACTTTCAATATAATCCTTTATGTGATGTCGCTCAGACGTCCGACTGTGGCATGTTTGTCTTTTATTTTCAATATAAGCCCTTTATGTGATGTCGCTCAGACGTCCGACTGTGGCTTGTTTGTCTTTTACTTTCAATATAAGCCCTTTATGTGATGTCGCTCAGACGTCCGACTGTGGCACGCACTGTCTTTTATTTTCTATTATAAGCCCTTTTTGTTGTCGCCCCGACGCCCGACTGTGGCATTGTTATTCTTGCATTTTCCTCTCGAGGAGTCACTCAGACCCTCGTTTGGCACCCAGTATTTATTTTGGGATTTCGGGAGGACTACCGCCCGACTTCTCTTTTATTTCCCGTGCATTATTATCTCTATGTCTGAGTGCACTTGTTAATCTGTTCATATGCATCATGTTTACATTTGTTATATCTTATGTCCGAACTGTCTTGCGAGTACTTTCATAGTACTCACCTGGCTTGTTGATTTGGCCAGATACTGACGAAGGCGATCTCATGGATGAAGAGTTTGATAGTGAGTCCGACGCCTAGAGGAGTCCCAGTCAGTCCCATGCGATATTGGTCACTTGTATTATATACGCTTCCGCCACCCGCAATAAGTCTCCTCGAGCCTCACTCCGACGCTCGAAGAGTTGTTAGTTTTCAGGAGTCATATCACCCACATCGCGGTGATATTCCCACCACCACTCCTATCATGAGTTAGTAGTTATGCCACCCTATCCGCCGCTATGTTTTATCAGCGCGCTTGTAATAAATTGTTGAGCAGTCTCCGCTCAACTTTGTATTATATTCAGTACTCCTTGTATTTTTCTTCTGTGACCAAGATATTGTCTACCAGTGAAAAGAAATTCTTCTTTACTGGTCCGTAAAAGGGATTGGTCTCTCAATAAATATTTTTATTGAAAAACTGGTCGTGACAAGCTTGGTATCAGAGCCAGGCTGACTGTAGGAAGCCACTAGGTGCGATCGCTAATCGGTTATTAGCGTCTTTTGTGCTTTTTCAGCATTTTTGCAAATGTAGCTATTTTCTGTTGGTCATCATAAATTTATGACATGACTACTCAGAATTTTTGCCTACTTTTGTAGATGGTTGGCAGCAACTGCGAGACTCGAGTGTTCACGAACGTGCCCGAGGGGTTTGTCAAACTCCTCGTCTCCATCACCAAGCTCGCGATCGGGCCAGCGACTCGTCCGGAGTTCACGCTTTATCAGCAGAAGCTCAGCGACGACGTGTCTATGCACCAGGCCGTGGTGCAATTCAAGGGAGGACGTTCTGCATCCCGCCACTTCTGTTTTGTGGGAAGGGCCATGCCTACGGAGAGCCATGCCATGCAGATGGCTGCCCGTGAGGCGATAGCTCGCCTTCGGGACATCCTTCCTATGATGAAGACTCGTCGCTACCGCTACCTCCCATGCCATGTGCCATATACTTGTCACTATGCATTCGCCTGCCATCGGGGAGAGCGAGATGAAGCCACCGAGATGGTTGTTGAGTACCTCAAGGCTCTAGAGGAATCCTTCGACAACCTCGTGGACGATCTTGTGGCTGCCCGCATGGACTTAGTCCGGGGCGGTCCTGCCAGCAAGAAGGAGCTTCTCCACACGGCACCGCCTCTGACATTTGTCTCGTCTTCAGCCTCTTATGCACCGGCCATTTTGGCCACTGCTCGCCGTCTGCCTACCACTGAGGAGTTCGACAGAGTCATCGCTCCTACTCCAGTCAGAGCTGCACCGCCTGCCGCACCCGCACTGCCGCACGTCGCTCCCGCGCCTTCACCGCAGCGCAGTGCTACGCGCCAGGAGCCTGCTAGAGAGGAGGTGGAGGTTGAATCTCCTGCACCGCTGAGTCTTGCCCTCGGCAAGGGAAAGGACATCGTCACCATCTCCAACTGAGAGCGCCGAGTAGCCGCGCGTTATGTCTGCTTGTATGATGTGTTTTATCTGTACGTTAGTTTGTAGTAGTGTGTTCGCTGCTTTCCGGAGGAGTGTGCTAGTCTAAATAACATGTCAGGAATGTGTACGCACATCCTGAGTGATGTATCGTACGTTTGCGTTTCGCGTGTAAGATATATGCTAAGCGGTTCTTCTCCATGCGAAATCGTTTATGCTTTCTTGAAAAATCTTGAGGTCTTTTAAATTTTTACCTTTGCAAGATTTTCCTCGTGCCACACAGTTCTTCTCATGAATTTTGCAAAATAATACCCCAGACTGGAAAAATGTCTTGTCCATGGACTCGTTCCATGCCCAATCAGCCAGAAGAAGTTTATGGGACACAGACTAGCAACAACTTCACTCAGGGACAGTCCAGTCAACATTACAGCGAAGCAGCCCTGTCTCAAGTATGCCGTCTCTTCGAACAAAGCCAGCAACAGCACCAAGAGATTATGAATCACGTCATCAATATGGGAAATCACCGTGAGCCCTATCATCCACACTCCAAGTTGTCTGAGTTACAGAAGACTCGCCCTCCAACATTTGCTCACACTGATAGGCCACTAGAAGCCGATGATTGGCTTCGTGACATCGAGAGAAAGCTGATTATTGCTCAGTGTTCAGATCATGAGAAGGTGCTTTATGCACCTCACTGGAGCAGCTGCAGCATGGTGGGAAAACTTCCTACACATGCATCCCAGTGAACACAACATCACCTGGGAAGAGTTCAAGGAAGGCTTTCGTGGGGCACACATCCCCAGGAGCATCATAAAAATCAAGAAGAGAGAATTTGATGACCTCAAGCAAAGAGGCATGTCAGTGACAGAATACAACGGTCAGTTTACCCAGCTATCTCGTTATGCCTACGACGAGCACATGACGGAGAACAAGAGGATGGAAAAATTCTTGGACGGCCTGGCAACGGCACTAAGATGCCAACTGGTTGTACACACTTTCCCGGATTTTAAAACTCTGGTTGACAAGGCCATTACCTTGGAGAATGAGCGCCGTAGTCTGGAAGACATCCGTAAGCGAAAGAGGGATAGGACGACCCTTGCTCGCAACAACTGAAGCAAGACTGATGCTCAAAGGACTGAAGCAAGGAGATCCACGACTACTGATCTAAGGCCAACCAAACAGTTTCATTCCAGGGACAAGGACTTCACGTACCGTCCAGGGGTCACTTGCTATGCTTGTGGTGAAGAAGGGCACTATGCTAAATAGTGCCCAAAGCCAAGGAACTCGGCCCCCAAGCCGAACAATGGTGGGAATAATCCAGCCCCCAAGCGCAACAATTTCAATCCCAACAACAACCACAGGAAGGGTCACCTGAACCATGTGACCAGAGAAGAAGCGCAGAATGCCCCAGACATTGTGCTCGGTACGTTCCCTGTCAACACAGTACCTGCCACGGTTTTGTTTGATTCTGGAGCTTCCCATTCGTTCGTTTCGAAGAGTTTTGTTTTGCAACATGGTTTTCCGATGCTTCCCTTGGAAAAATCTATGATCATCAAGTCCCCCGGAAATAAGCAGATCGCTCAGAGTTACTGCCAAGGAGTGATCATTGAGTTCGAAGGACTGCAGTTTCAAGCTAATCTTATCGTGTTGGAAAACAAAGGACTGGATGTCATCCTAGGGATAGACTGGTTAACCACCAACAAAGGATTCATTGACTGTTTCAACCGGACCGTGATTCTCACGCACCATCACGGCAAGACAATAAAGGTTACAGCTCAAGAAAGACCACGGTCACAGCAACCAAAATTGAACAAAATGGACATTTCAGAACTGAGAAAAGTTCCAGTGGTGTGCGAGTTTCCTGACGTATTTCCTGAAGAACTACCAGGCATGCCACCAGACCGAGAGATAGAATTCAGCATTGAACTAGCACCTGGCACCGCTCCCATCTATAAGAAACCTTATAGAATGGCACCCTCAGAATTGGTAGAATTGAAGAAACAGATAAAGGAATTACTGGACAAAGGTTTTATTCGAGCCAGTTCCTCACCTTGGGGTTCGCCAGTATTATTCGCCAAGAAAAAGGATGGGACACTGAGACTGTGTATAGACTATCGAGCTCTCAATATGGTCACCATCAAAAACAAATATCCGATGCCACGGATAAATGATTTGTTTGACCAGCTCGCACAAGCCAAGGGGTTCTCAAAAATTGATTTGAGATCGGGATATCACCAATTGAAAGTACGGACAGAAGATATCCCTAAGACAGCATTTACCTCCAGATACGGATTATATGAGTTCACAGTGATGCCTTTTGGACTAACGAACGCCCCCGCATATTTCGTCCACCTCATGAACAAAGTGTTCATGAAATTCATGGACAAATTTGTTGTGGTGTTCATTGACGATATTCTGGTTTACTCAAGGACACCAGAAGAGCATGATGAGCATCTCAAAATTGTTTTGGGAGAATTAAGGAAACATCAGTTGTACGCCAAATTTAGCAAGTGTGAATTTTGGCTAAGGCAAGTTGGTTTCCTAGGCCATATATTAAACCAAGAAGGCGTGGCCGTAGACCCAGAAAAAGTCAAAGCCATACTTGACTGGAAACCACCCGCCAACGTGACAGATGTGCGGAGTTTCCTGGGAATGGCCGGATATTACAGAAGATTTATTGAAGGATTCTCCACTATGTCGAAACCAATGACCCAGTTGCTCAAGAAAGACAAGATATTTGTTTGGACGGAAGCATGCGAGAAAAGCTTCCAAGAACTCAAGAAGAAACTAACAACCGCACCGGTCCTAACTGTGCCAGATATACACAAGAGTTTTGAAGTATATTGTGACGCGTCCCGAAAGGGCCTCGGATGTGTGCTAATGCAGGATGGCAAAGTTGTCGCGTATGCCTCCAGGCAACTGCGGAAACATGAGGAAAATTACCCAACACATGACCTGGAGCTAGCAGCAGTCATCCATGCACTCAAGGAGTGGAGGCACTTTCTGTTGGGAAATCGTTGTGAAATATATACGGACCATAAGAGCCTTAAATATATTTTCACACAGCCAGAGCTAAATTTACGCCAACGACGCTGGTTGGAATTGGTCAAGGACTATGATGTCGGCATTCACTACCATCCAGGGAAAGCAAATGTAGTGGCTGATGCCCTTAGTCGGAACCCCAGCCAGGACAACGACGGTCCACAAAACTTGAGGCCTGAGTTTTAGCAAGAGTTCGCTAGACTCAACATGGTGTTAGTCTCTGAGGGCACCGTATCAAATCTGGAGATACAACCCACCCTAGTGGAACAAATTAAGAAGGCTCAGCAGGGACATCCCAGCATCGAAGGTATAAAGAAGAAAATGAACCTGGGTAAGGCCTCCGAGTTCATCACAGACAGTGAAGGAATATTATGGTACGGAGACAGACTTTGCGTACCTAACATTGAGGAACTCAAGCAACAAATCCTAACCGAAAGCCACACCGCTCCATACTCGATCCACCCTGGAGGAACCAAAATGTACAAAGACATTCAGGAGAGATTTTGGTGGCACGGTATGAAAAGGGATATAGCCGCATTTATTGCTTGTTGCGATTCATGTCAGCGCATCAAGGCCGAGCATCAAAAGCCAGCAGGGCTACTCCAGCCAGACAGGATACCAGAGTGGAAATGGGATGAGATAGGAATGGACTTCATCGTCGGACTACCTCGATCACAACGCGGAAATGACGCCATATGGGTCATCACAGACCGACTAACCAAGGTTGCTCATTTCATTCCCGTGAAGACTACCTATTCCACACAAAGGCTGGCCAAGATTTATCTCTCACGTATAGTTTGTTTGCATGGAGTCCCAAAGACTATAATATCCGACCGAGGCATTCAATTTGTCTCTAAATTCTGGGATCACTTACAACAAGCCCTGGGCACGCAACTAGCTTTCAGTACAGCGTACCACCCTCAGACTGATGGACAAACGGAACGTGTGAACCAAATCCTAGAGGACATGCTGAGAGCCTGTGTGCTCACCTATGGATCCAGTTGGGAAGAAAGTTTGCCATACGCCGAGTTTGCTTACAACAACAGTTACCAAGCCAGCTTACAAATGGCACCATTTGAAGCATTGTACGGGCGGAGGTGTCGTACCCCACTGAATTGGTCAGAGACAGGTGACAGTCGTATCTTCGGCCCAGACATGCTCGAGGAGGCCGAGGAGAAAGTTAAACAGATCAGGGACAGACTCAAGACAGCACAAAGCCGACAGAAGAGCTATTACGATCAAAAACATCGTGAGGTCAGCTTTGAACCCGGTGATTTCGTATATCTCCGAGTGTCTCCTATGAGGGGTCTGCAACGGTTCAAAATTAAGGGGAAGCTAGCCCCAAGGTTTATTGGACCATTCTGTATAATTGCACGAAGAGGCACAGTGGCCTACAAACTAGATCTACCCAAGGAGCTGTCAGACGTCCATGACGTGTTCCACGTCTCACAATTGAGAAAATGTGTAAGTAACCTGGAGAAGCATGTACCTCATGAAAGCATTGATGTGCAACTGGACCTCACCTACAGAGAGCGGCCAGTAAAGATACTGGAAGAGTCTGAACGGAGGACCCGTCAGAAAACGACAAAAATTTTCAAGGTCCAGTGGAGCAACCACACTGAGGATGAAGCTACATGGGAAAGGGAAGATTTTCTTCAGGCAGGATATCCATATCTATTTGAGGATCAGCTGAAATCTCGAGGACGAGATTTTTCCTAAGGGGGTAGGTGTTGTGACACGCAAAATTTTATTTGGCTTTTTCAAAAAAAATTATTTGACTTGAGGGAGGTGATTTAAATTTTTCTTCAAGAGAACCCTCCCTCTCAAAATATTTTTCCTTTATGGCAAGTGCTTTGTTTTGGATTCACCCAAGGTTTGGTTCTTGGTCTTGGAGGTTTTTCCTTTTATTTGGAGTCAAAACCAAAATGCTTTTCACTTGGAAAAAAAATGTCTTTTGAAAATTCCTTTGAAAAGCCCTATAGCTTTTGGAAAGATCCTTTTCCACTTTCAAAAAAAATCTCTCTTGCCATGACCTTAGTGCAAATCCACTCTCATAAGCCTTTCCTCATCTTTGGATCATGATGTACTTCAAATCCAGCAAGTTGAACCTCTCCATATAAATATTTCCATTTATTTCTTATCAAAAACAATTTCTGCCTTCTATTCTAGCTCTTGAAGATTTACAAAGGAGCTACCCTTTCTGTTTTGATTTTTGCCCCCAAACCAATTTCCCTAGCTAGTCCTTTGAACCCTCAACCAAGATCCATGAAGATCCACTGGTCTTCAGTTCAAATTTTTCAAACTACACTTGCTGCAAGTTTGGACCAGATTTGTCAAATTTGATGAAATTCATTCAAATCCTTCTCCTAAAAATCTGAGAAAAATCAGGCAGCCTCTGGGTGCATTGAGAGGTCACCTCACCAAGTCCCAGCTCCAGGAAAAATCTTTTGCTTGCCAAATCATTTTATCGAACACCTGCTGGACACTGTTCCTATAATGTTCAGTCAAGTTCAGTTAACAGTGTCTGAAACTACTGTCGTTTCTTCAGTGTCCATTGTCGATCTCGCCAGTGCCCCGGCGTCGCCGTGCTTCCTGTCCCCTCCCCCTTGTCCTCTGCACCGCACGAGCGCCTGGAAGGTTGCGGGTGTCGGCGACGAGCAGGAGAAGGTGCGCCGCCCCGTGACCGACGCCAGCGGCGGCTTTGCGGCCGCCAGGGAGAAGCACAGCGTAGACGGCGCCGACCAGCGCCGCCCAAGCCAGCGGAGGTCGCGGCGTGGTCTTGCACTCCCCAGTGCGCGCTGCCACCCTCGTCGTGAACCGCTGGGCGCGGAGCGCGCTCTCTCCCGCCGCCGTGCCCGTACGGTCACCCCGCCGTGGACCGGCGCCATTACACCAAGACCGACCAGGATTAGCGGGGGAACGGCACCAGTACACCTCACTGATGCTACCTGGCCACTGAAACTCCTTGACAAGCCACTGCCTTGCCGTAATTGCTCGCCGGAGTGATCCCGTTCACGGCCACCCCCTCGAGCCGCATATAAATAGAGGCCCCGAGCTCCACCTCGAACCCCCACCACCTCTGCACACCTCCAACACCCCGCCTAGCCACTGGAAGAGCCCCGAGGGAGTCTCCTTCCTCAACTCCGGCCGCCGCGACCCGCCACGGGATCCAGCTCGATTCGCTCCCCACCCACTGGAGTTCCCCACCATCGCCCGAGCCGCCGTCCGCCGGAGAAAGTGTCGCCGTCGACGTGGTGCTCTCCGACGACCAAGTCCACCACCCACCGACGCGGAAGGACGCACTGAACCTCTTGGTTCCGGAATAGGTGACGGAGCCGCGAACTTCGCCGAGCTAGACTCCGACTTCTCCGAACCAGGCAAGCATGTTTGAACCTTTGATATGATAGGTGTTTTGCATGTTTGCGTGAAAGGTTGTGCATGACATATGAGCAACGGTGAGTATCTCGTTGCATGTGCGGCAACAACCCGTGTGTTCCGAAGTTACTGTGATCTCTGATGAGAGATGGCCTAGTCATGTGGTGACATGAAGGGCAGTAAGGTGGTACTGTTGTAGCATGCCAGCCTTACGTCATCCGATAAATCCCGACGTTAACGTGGACGGAGTCACATTATCGTTCTTCCCCCTTCCGTGCTACCACATGTTTTCTGCCAGAATGCGGTTTAGTAAGTTGGTAACCTCTTTCCGTGTACACACCAAATAGAGGGGCCGGGATGAGGGTTCCATGGCCCTGGATTAAAGCCAGTCATCCGGTTAGGGGGCATGGGTGTTTCCGGTTGGGACCGAGAGGGGGGCACCCCTTAGAGCGCGCGTATATAAATTTGATCCCATGCTACGCGAGGTTGTAGCCTCCCCGTCTCAAGGTTTTTCTTGAACGTTGCCGAGGGTGATCCCTGGCTTCGGAATGTTGAATGGGTGTGTACTGGTTAGATGTGTTTCTTCCAAAACACCGTAAACGGAACTAGTCCCCGTGACTACTGAAATCCGTTGGCTGTGGTTTAAGTACAAACTGTGCAGAGTCAAATCCTTCCGAGTCATCATATCCATGGTCAAGGACCGTGATTATTGAACCCATATCTATGTCAAGTCCTCGTGGTATTATCCCCGGTAAACAAACTTGAGTGGTAAACTTGGTTAAACATTATTCCTGTGGATGAACTAACCCTGTTGTTTACCTCATGCCTGAGTATTCTCTTGATATGATTTAAATTCATGAGCTACTAAGTTATGAATATAAGCCCTTTATGTGATGTCGCTCAGACGTCCGACTGTGGCATGTTTGTCGTTTACTTTCAATATAAGCCCTTTATGTGATGTCGCTCAGACGTCCGACTGTGGCATGTTTGTCTTTTATTTTCAATATAAGCCCTTTATGCGATGTCGCTCAGACGTCCGACTGTGGCATGTTTGTCTTTTACTTTCAATATAAGCCCTTTATGTGATGTCGCTCAGACGTCCGACTGTGGCACGCACTGTCTTTTATTTTCTATTATAAGCCCTTTTTGTGGTGTCGCCCTGACGCCCGACTGCGGCATTGTTATTCTTGCATTTTCCTCTCGAGGAGTCATTCAGACCCTCGTTTGGCACCCAGTATTTATTTTGGGATTTTGGGAGGACTACCGCCCGACTTCTCTTTTATTTCCCGTGCATTATTATCTCTATGTCTGAGTGCACTTGTTAATCTGTTCATATGCATCATGTTTACATTTGTTATATCTTATGTCCGAACTGTCTTGCGAGTACTTTCATAGTACTCACCTGGCTTGTTGATTTGGCCAGATGTTGACGAAGGCGATCTCATGGATGAAGAGTTTGATAGTGAGTCCGACGCCTAGAGGAGTCCCAGTCAGTCCCGTGCGATCCTGGATATTGGTCACTTGTATTATATATGCTTTCGCCACCCGCAATAAGTCTCCTCTAGCCTCACTCCGACGCTCGAAGAGTTTTTAGTTTTCAGGAGTCATATCACCCACATCGCGGTGATATTCCCACCACCACTCCTATCGTGAGTTAGTAGTTATGCCACCCTATCCGCCGTTATGTTTTATCGGCGTGCTTGTAATAAATTGTTGAGCAGTCTCCGCTCAACTTTGTATTATATTCAGTACTCCTGGTATTTTTCTTCTGTGACCAAGATATTGTCTACCAGTGAAAAGAAATTCTTCTTTACTGGTCCGTAAAAGGGATTGGTCTCTCAATAAATATTTTTATTGAAAAACCGGTCGTGACAATGATTATCATGCACGTGGGTATTGTGGCTTGCCTGGGGGTGAAGAAATCACCGGGAAGAAGTGCAGTGAAGCCGCGGAAAGATTTGCCGGAAACAGTTCTCTCTCGGAGGGGCTGTTTACGTGCAAGGGCAAAAAGGTCATTTTCACAGTGTCAAACCATAGTGAAAATGAAACCAACAGAACGGGCTCGACGAACCGAAGATGTGGGCTTTGGAATCACCTCATTTGGAGTTGTGGTTAAAAAGATATGAAGGGTTGAAGTTCAGGCACTTTTTCTGCAAAAATATCACCACAAACAAGTCCCTGAGTGGATAAGGCAGAAACGCAAAGTTAGAAATATGCTTCCTGACTAAGAAAACGCATTTTGGGCTGAAACCGAGAGGAAATACGCTTTCAGTAAAAGAAAGCATACTTTGAGCTGAAGCAGAGGGAAAATACGCTTTCTGGAAACGAAAACGTACTCACAAGATTACGCCTCCACTTAATCCAGTCAGCAGGGGCGGGGCCCGGCCTAGTCTCGTTGACACGCGGGGCCCGCGGCCAGCTGGCAGGGAGGGGGTCATCTCCTTCTTCTACTCGCTCTCGCCCGCGCCTGGCCGAGGCAGAGCCGGCCCCGACGACGATTGTCGGCGGCACAGGTCACCTCAGACGGCGCCCGACCTACCAGCGGGTTCAGGAGACAGAGGCGCGCAAGCCCATGTAGGTCTCGACCGTCGTGGAGCTTGGGGAAGAGCGGAACGTCGACCGCAACGGAGCATGCCGTCGGCCACCGGTGGGCTCATGGCTACAAGCCACTGGAGGAGGAGAGGTGACGAGGTGGTTCCGTAGTGGTGGTGGAGGCCTCGGGAAGTGGTGGAGCGGAGGGAGAAGGTCAGGGTCGCCGGAATCGGAGGGACCCGAAGCGGCGATGGAAGAGCAGGGGAGCAGCTTGAGCTCAAACGAGAGGTTGGGGAGGTTTCTGGGAGTGGTGCGAGGCTGCTAGTGAGCTCGGAGGCGCTCGGTGTGGGCTTATATAGCCGCAGGGCAAGGTGTCGCGCTGTCGTCGCCGTGGACGCGTGGCCGGCGCCGCGGACGCATGTGCGCGCGCATGAGCTCGGGGAAGGCGACGGAGAGGGAACGGACGAGGGGCAGGGCTCACGGAGACGAGGCCGAGCTCGTGGACAAGAGGAGAAGAGGCCGAACGCCATAAATGCCCGGTCGGCTATAGGCTTCCCATGGGCGCGTGGCGACGAGAGCGGATGGAGGGGCTGACGGAGGGGAAGAGGGCTCCAGGAGGACGGCGACGACGCAAGCTAGCTGTTGGACAAGCTCACGAGCGCGAAGGCGATGAGAGGGAGAGGGGCCCGAGCAAGAAGCCATTCTGGACGCGGCCAACGCCAACGAGCGCGCGCATTGCATGCCAAAGCTCGTGATCACTGCGTGCACTGGTGCACACAGTGGCACACGGCCGGCCAAACAATGTCTGGGGTGGAGTCCTTCCTGGGGAGGTTGCAACTATTGTGGTAGATTGGTTAAAAGAGCTTTGGTTGAAAGGTAATTAACCTCTGAAGTTTACTGCAGTAAACTTGATCGTGTACTGCTGCTGAACAGGGAGGTGATTGGTGACAATGGAGTTGTCTGCGAGGTTGAGGTAAAGAAGGACTTACATCCTGGTAACTATGGAGGGGTTTGGATCAAGATTTAACAGAGTTGCTTTGCAACTACCAAATATGGTCCAGAATCAAGATTTGGATGATGCACTCACATGGAGTTATGGAGTGGGATGCAACTTGGCAAATCCTCATGAGATGGACATATAAAGATGCTGTAGAAAGCTCATACCAAATGGACAATACAAAATGGTACTTGCTTTACAAACATCATTTCTGTCCAGAAACTTGGAAAAATTCTAGAGGAATAATGGCTTGATGAACCATGCCCAAAATGGGTGGAGGTAAGTTATATGGATAATATAAGGCCTAAAAAAATTGACAACCATAACGGAGCAAGATAAAATATACTTGCTTCACAAACTGAAATTTTGGACAGAATCAAAGAATTGAAGATGAGCTCACATGGAGGCAGGAAATGAGCTCTACTCTGGTGGAGGGCTATGATATGATGATATGAGGGAGCATGCAAAATGGCAACTCATTTAGATATGCCTAGCTTGCACCTCCTTCACAAAGCTTCTTTCTGGACAGAAACTTTGGAAAATCATAATTAAATAATTACTTGGAAAATGAGGTTGCATTTTGGCATGTGGCAATGATATGGACAGGAAAAGGTGTCCAAGGAGTCTGAGGTCAATTCGGAAAAGGAAAATAGCACTTGCTTCACAATGTGCCATTTATGGCAGAATAGGAAATGAATTATTTGAGCATGATGATAAACATGAAAAATTAAATATTTTGTGATATTTGAGAAAGATATGACCCAAACAATATATGAGAATTATTTGGGAATTTTAGGAGTGATGGAAATAAAGGTTGCTTCACAACCTAGGGCAATTTGAGTTATTCCTTTAATAGAAAAGGAATGTTCCCAATAAAAAGAATATTGGTATTTGGGCTAGGATGAAAATGACAGGGTCTAGGGAAGGGTTTGGGAATGACAAGCCACTCTGTAAACAAAGAAGAGGGCATCTTCTTCAGTTTCCAGACCACAAAACCACGGAAAAAAGAAAACTCAAGCAAAAACCTCAGAAAAAGAAAAGAAAAAGAAAGGGCCAAAAATCAGGCTGTCACATGTAATGAACTCATTATTTATTTATATTGGTGTTAAACCTACTGTATTCCAACTTCTCTATGGTTTATAAACTATTTTACTAGCCATAGATTCATTAAAATAAGCAAACAACACACGAAAAACAGAATCTGTCAAAAACAGAACAGTCTGTAGTAATCTGTAACTAACGCAAACTTCTAGAACTCCAAAAATTCAGCCAAACTAGTACGACCTATAAATTTTTTTTATTGATCAGCAGCAATTGGAATCAATATTTTATCATGTTCTGGTGATTTTTAACAATTATTTTCGTGAACAGAAAGTTTCTGGAATTTTCAGCAAGATCAAATAACTATCATCCAAGAAGATCCTATAGGTTTAACTTTTCACAAACACTAAGTAAAACATAAAAACACATCTAGCCCGAGGCTAGATCAAATATTGATTCCTAAACAGAAGCAAAAAGCAAAAAACTAAAAATAAAATTGGGTTGCCTCCCAACAAGCGCTATCGTTTAACGCCCCTAGCTAGGCATAATAGCAAGGATAGATCTAAGTGTTGCCATCTTTAGTTTTAGGGAAGAAAAGAGCAAACTTGTTATCTATAGAATTAATCTTTCTATTTTGATAAAGCACATTGCTATTAATGGTAGAAGAAAGATTAAGGACGTTGTGGAAATTTGCATCTAGGCTAGCTTTTATCTCTTTAATAGATTTGTTTTGGTAGGAAAGCAAAAGAGATGTAGATTCAACTTTCTCATTCATGGGGTGCCCGAATATGGTTTTCATCTTTTCATAAGTATCTACGACATCCCCTTCAAGAAAGCCTTCTTCAAATATATAATCTAAGACATGCTTAAATGAAGAAGGTAGGGCAACATAAAAGCTTTTCAAGTAAATTTCAATTTGGTATTGGGGTACATAGTTAGCCCGGATCCTTAACAGTCTATCCCAAGCATCTTTCAAAGATTCATCGAGTAAATAACGAAAAATTCCGGAATCATCTTCATCAAAATTATTAGGACTCTCATTGACAACTCCGGCAGGTTTTTCCATAGCATTATTTATGAGTTTAGATAAAATAGAAGGATCGTCCAGAGCACTAAAGCTCGGGGGAGAACCCCCAACTCTTTTTGGTTCCGACATCGCAAAGGAAAGGCGACCGGAAAAGAGAGGGCGAATAAAACGGCAAGGGTGAAGTGGGGGAGAGGAAAATGAGAGGCAAATGGCAAATAATGTAATGCGGGAGATAAGGGTTTGTGATGGGTACTTGGTATGTTGACTTTTGCGAAGACTCCCCGACAACGGCGCCAGAAATCCTTCTTGCTACCTCTTGAGCACTGCGTTGGTTTTACCTTGAAGAGGAAAGGGTGATGCAGTAAAGCAGCGTAAGTATTTTCCCTCAGTTTTTGAGAACCAAGGTATCAATCCAGTAGGAGGCCACGCACGAGTCCCTCGTACCTGCACAAACAAATAAAATCCTCACAACCAACGCAATAAAGGGGTTGTCAGTCCTTTCACGGTCACTTACGAAAGTGAGATCTGATAGATATGGTAAGATAATATTTTTGGTGTTTTTATGATAAAGATGCAACGTAAAGAAAGCAAAATAAAAACGGTGCCAGAAATAGCTTGTTGTCGGGAGATTAAATATGATGGAAAATAGACCCGGGGGCCATAGGTTTCACTAGTGGCTTCTCTCGAGAGCATAAGTATTATGGTGGGTAAACAAATTACTGTTGAGGAATTGACAGAATTGAGCATAGTTATGAGAATATCTAGGTATGATCATGTATATAGGCATCACGTCCGCGACAAGTAGACCGACTCTTGCATGCATCTAATACTATTACTCCACACATCGACCGCTATCCAGCATGCATCTAGAGTATTAAGTTTAAAAGAACAGAGTAACG
Organism: Triticum aestivum; assembly: GCF_018294505.1. Classification (NCBI taxonomy): domain Eukaryota; kingdom Viridiplantae; phylum Streptophyta; class Magnoliopsida; order Poales; family Poaceae; genus Triticum; species Triticum aestivum. Next base: position 634,124,791 of record NC_057799.1, read on the forward strand.
CTTTAAGTAAGATGACATGATGTAGAGGGATAAACTCATGCAATATGATATAAACCCCATCTTGTTATCCTCGATGGCAACAATACAATACGTGCCTTGCTGCCCCTACTGTCACTGGGAAAGGACACCGCAAGATTGAACCCAAAGCTAAGCACTTCTTCCATTGCAAGAAAGATCAATCTAGTAGGCCAAACCAAACTGATAATTCGAAGAGACTTGCAAAGATAACCAATCATACATAAAAGAATTCAGAGAAGATTCAAATATTGTTCATGGATAAACTTGATCATAAACCCACAATTCATCGGTCTCAACAAACACACCGTAAAAGAAGATTACATCGAATAGATCTCCACGAGAATCGTGGAGAACTTTGTATTGAGATCCAAAGAGAGAGAAGAAGCCATCTACCTAATAACTATGGACCCGAAGGTCTGAGGTAAACTACTCACACATCATCGTAGAGGCTATGGTGTTGATGTAGAAGCCCTCCGTGATCAATGGCCCCTCCGGCGGAGCGCCGGAAAAGTCCCCAAGATGGGATCTCACGGGTATAGAAGGTTGCGGCGGTGGAATTAGGTTTTTGGCTCCGTATCTGGTAGTTTGGGGATACGTAGGTATATATATGAGGAAGAAGTACGTCGGTGGAGCAACGTGGGCCCCACGAGGGTGGAGGGCGCGCCTGGGGGGTAGGCGCACCCCCTACCTCGTGCCTTCCTGGTAGCTTTCTTGACGTAGGGTCCAAGTCCTCTGGATCACGTTCGTTCCGAAAATCACGTTCCCGAAGGTTTCATTCCGTTTCGACTCCGTTTGATATTCTTTTTCTGCGAAACTCTGAAATAAGCAAAAAACAGCGATTCTGGGATGGGCCTCCGGTTAATAGGTCAGTCCCAAAAATAATATAAAAGTGTATAATAAAGCCCATTAATGTCCAAAACAGAATATAATATAGCTTGGAACAATCAAAAATTAAAGATACGTTGGAGACGTATCACTGATGCGGGTTTGGCGGGTCCCAAGGGGGGTCGCGCCTAGCGCAATGAGTATTCTATGTTGGTACTGTCGCGGGCCTGGCAAACCCGCGACAGTTCGAGAGCTTCGTCCTCTAGTGAAGAAGTTATCCCCGTCTATACTATGTATTTTAGAAACTCAAATAGAGGGACCTCGTGTTGAGAATTTGGTTGGTACTCTTGGTTTTGATGAAAGCTATGCAGTTAGTAGTTCTGGTAGAAGTTGGGCTCTAGGAATTTTTTGGAAAGATTCAATAAAAGTTGAAGTTCTTGGTTACTCAGAGTATCATATTGATGTTTTGTTGATGATCTTATTGATATACAAATACGAGTAACATTCGTTTATGGGGAGGCCCAAGTTAACCAAAGATATAAAACATGGGACGAGGTAATCCATGGATAGCCATCAGTGATTTCAACGAGGTAATCCATGCCCATGAGCACGATGGAATTGGAAACCGAAGTCAAGCCCAGATGGATTCTTTTTGGGATGCTTTGGATACATGCGGATAAACTGACATCGGTTACACAGGGATAAATTGGGCGTTGGGGAAGAAGGTTGCAGGAGGGATATATACCAGGGTATGGCTTGATAGAGGCGTTGCCAGTTCAGCATTCGTCTCGGCCTTCCCTAATGCAAATATTGAGCACAAGAGTGCGGCATTGTCTGACCATATACCTATTCTACTCCGATTGTGCGACGTGCATGCATGAAGCCGGGGTCCACGACCTTTTAAATATGAGTTGTGCTGGGAACGAGACTCGGCGCTGCCCGCGGTAGTGCAGAATGGATGGGCTCAGGTCCCAGGAGATTCTGTGGAATCATTGCATGCAAAGTTGCAGGGGCTGTCGGCTGATCTGACCAACTGGGAGCGCACTCACCTCAGCAGCGTTGGACAGGAGATTGACCAATTAAATCGCCAATTACAGATTATGCGCAAGATCCCAGGACGCAGAGGGCCAGGCCATGTAGAGCTAAATGTGACTGATAGGCTGGTCGAATTATTCCATCGAGAAGAGATATTGTGGCGCCAAAGGGCAAGACTTGATTGGCTGGTGCATGGGGACAAAAAACACATAATTTTTTCATCTCAGGGCTAGCAGGCGCGGAAGGAAAAATCAAATAAAATCACTACAGCGTCCGGACGGGCAATTGACTGAGCAAACCGGTGAGATGGAGACATTGACCATGGCGTTTTATAAGGAGTTATATACCTCAGAAGGGACTCATAATATGGAACAGTTGCTAGCGATAGTTCCACGAAAGGTAACACCAGATATGAACGAGACCTTCAATGCACATTACAGTCAGGAGGAAGTCAAAACCGCTTTGTTTCAGATGTTCCCAACCAAAGCGCCTAGACCGGATGGATTCCCAGCCCACTTTTTCCAAAGGCACTGGGATATCTGCAAGGATGAGGTAACAAAAGTTGTTCTGAAAATTGTTAAAGGAAAGGAATCGACCGAGTGTATCAATGAGACCGTTTTGGTTCCGGTAAAAAATCCCCCACTCCTCTATGTAATGTTCTATAAGCTTATGTAATGTTCTATCCGATAAGCTTATGTAATGTTCTATACAAGATTTCTTCCAAGGTTATTTCTAACCATCTAAAGGTAGTTTTACCTGACATTATATCTGAGGAGCGGTCAGCCTTTGTCCCAGGGAGATTAATCACTGATAATATTATAACAGCATATGAGTGCTTATATTTCATGAAGAGGAACAAGGCAAAAAAGCACCAGTTTTGTGCGCTGAAACTTGATATGATGAAAGCCTATGATAGACTGGAGTGGTCCTACCTACGGGCAATTATGCTTAAACTTGGTTTCACCAACAGATGGGTGGACATTGTTATGAGCCTGGTGACCATAGGTAAATTTTCTGTGATGTTTAATGATAAGAGACTTGAAGAGTTTAAATCATCATGAGGAATAAGACAAGGGGACCCACTCTCTCCATATTTGTTCTTGCTAGCAGCAGAGGGCCTATCATGCCTACTAAAATCCAGAAGAGAGTCATCCAATATGCAAGGTCTACAGGTGGCACCCTTGGCGCCACCGGTAAACCATTTGTTATTCGCTGATGACAGCCTGCTATTTTCAAGGCAAATGGTGTGGGAGCTAATGAGGTGAACATGGTTTTGGACCTATATTATCAGGCAACGGGTCAGTGTATAAACCATGCAAAATCTTCTACCTTCTTTACCAAGGGGGTGCCTGATAGCACAAGACGAGATATAAAAACCTTGCTAAACATCCAGAACAACTCTAAATGACAAATATCTGGGTATGCCTGATACGTCCATTTTGCATCATGTTTTCTTACTGTTATTTATGATGTTTTTATCCATAATAATTCTTTTTGGAGTAATTCTAATGCCTTTTCTCTCATAATAGGCAAGGTATACACAAAGAGGGAGAATTCCGGCAGCTGCAAATCTGGACCTGGAAAAGCTACGTCACGCCACCTATTCTGCACAACTCCAAACAAGCTGAAACTTCACGGAGATTTTTTATGGAATATTGGAGCAAATAACTACCAGAGGGGGTCCACTAGGTGGGAACAACCCACCTGGGCGCGCCAGGGAGCCCAAGCGCACCCTGGTGGGTTGTGCTCATCCAGGCCCACCTCTGGTGCCCATCTTCTGGTACATAGGTCATTTTGACCTAGAAAAATAAGGAGAGGACTTTCGGGACGGAGCACCGCCATCTCGAGGAGGAACTTGGGCAGGAGCACTTTGGCCCTCCGGCGGAGCGATTCCATCGGGGGAACTTCCCTCCCAGAGGGGGAAATCGTCGTCATCAACATCACCAATAACTCTCCCATCTTGGGGAGGGCAATCTTCATCAACATCTTCAACATCACCATCTCATCTCAAACCCTAGTTCATCTCTTGTGTTCAATCTTGTTAGTGGAACTGTAGATTGGTGCTTGTGGGTGACTAGTAGTGTTGATTACATCTTGTAGTTGATTTCTATATGGTTTATTTGGTGGAAGATTATATGTTAAGATCGAATATGCTATCTAATACCCCTATGATCTTGAGCATGATTATCATTTGTGAGTAGTTACTTTTGTTCTTGACGTCATGGGAGAAATCATGTTGCAAGTAATCATGTGAATTTGATATGTGTTCGATATTTTGATAATATGTATGTTGTGATTCCCATAGTAGTGTCATGTGAATGTAGACTAAATGACACTTCACCATATTTGGGCCTAAGGGGATGCATTGTGGAGTAGCAATTAGATGACGGGTTGCGAGAGTGACAGAAGTTTAAACCCTAGTTTATGCGCTATTCCGTAAGGGGCCGATTGGATCCAAAAGTTTAATGCTATGGTTAGAATTTATTCTTAATACTTTTCTCATAGTTGCGGATGCTTGCGGGAGGGTTAATCATAAGTAGGAGGTTTGTTCAAGTAATAACAACACCTAAGCACCGGTCCACCCACATATCAAATTATCCAAGTACCGAAACCTAATTAAACCAACATGATGAAAGTGACTAGATGAAAAAATCTCGTGTACCCTCAAGAACGCTTTGCTTATCATAAGAGACCGTTTTGGCATGTCCTTTGCCTCAAAAGGATTGGGCTATCTTGCTGCACTTTTGTTACTACTATCAGTACTTGCGCGTTACAAATTATCTTGCTATCAAACTACTCAGTTACTTACAATTTCAGCACTTGCAGACATTACCTTATTGAAAACTACTTGTCATTTCCTTCTGCTCCTCATTGGGTTCGACACTCTTACTTATCGAAAAGAGCTACAGTTGATCCCTTATACTTGTGGGTCATCAAGGCTATTTTCTAGCGCCGTTGCCGGGGAGTGAAGCGCCTTTAGTAAGGAAACAATTATGTAGTGTGCTAAAATTTATTATCACTTGTTACTACAGAAAACAATCCTTTGAGGGGTTTGTTTGGGGTATCTTCACCTCGACCGGAACCACAATTAGCTACCCCTCAACCTATTGCACCTACTGAAAATATTGGATATGAAATTCCTTCGGGTATGATAGAACAACTGCTAGCTAATCCTTATGCAGTAGATGGAACCGAACTTCCTGATATGCACTTGATATATGTAGAATAAATTTGTGGATTGTTCAAGCTTGCAGGTTTACCCGGAGATAAAGTTATGAAAAAGGTTTTCCCTTTATCTTTGAAGGGAAAAGCATTGGCATGGTATAGGCTATGCGATAATATTGGATCTTGGAATTGCAGTCGTTTGAAATTGGAGTTCCACCAAAAAATTTATCCTATGCATCTAGTTCATCGTGATCGGAATTATATATATAATTTGTGGCCTCGTGAAGGAGAAAGTATCGCTCTAGCTTGGGGGAGGCTTAAGTTAATGTTGTATTCATGCCCCAATCATGATCTCTCAAGAGAAATTATTATCCAGAACTTTTATGCTCGGCTTTCTTGTAATGATCAAACCATGCTCGATACTTCTTGTGCTGGCTCTTTTATGAAGAAGACTATTGAATTCCGGTGGGATCTTTTGGATAGAATTAAATGCAACTCTGAAGATTGGGAACTCAATGAAGGTAAAGAGTCAGGTATTAAACTTAAATATGATTGTGTTAAATCTTTTATGGGTACCGATGCTTTTCAAAAGTTTAGCACTAAATATGGACTTGACTCTGAGATAGTAGCCTCTTTTTGTGAATCCTTTGCTACTCATGTTGATCTCCCTAAAGAGAAGTGGTTTAAATATCACCCACCTATTAAATAAGAAATTAAACAACTAGTATCAGTTAAAGAAGAAACTATACTTTACAATGTTGATCCAGTTGTTCCTACTACTTATATTGAAAAACCACCTTTCCCTGTTAGGATAAAGGAACATGCTAAAGTTTCAACTGTGGTCAACAAAAGCTATATTAGAACACCTAAACCTGATGAACAAATTAAAGTAGAACCTAGCATTGCTATGGTTAAAGATCTCTTGGAAGAAGATGTGGATGAGCATGTTATTTACTTCTATGAAGAAGCTGCTAGAATTGCCAAACCTGATAAAAAGGGTAAACATAGACCTATTGTTGGCATGCCCGTTGTCTCAGTTAAAATCTGAGATCACTGTTATCATGGACTATGTGACATAGGTGCTAGTGTAAGTGCTACTCCTTACACCTTATATCAAGAAATTATGAATGACATAGCACCTGCAGAGATAGAAGACATAGATGTTACTATTAAACTTGCTAATAGAGACACTATATCACCTATTGGGATTGTTAGAGATGTTGATGTCTTGTGCGGGAAAATAAAATACCCTGCTGATTTTCTTGTTCTAGGTTCCCCACAAGATGACTTTTGTCCCATTATCTTTGGTAGACCTTTCTTGAACACTGTTAATGCTAAAATAGACTGTGAGAAACAAACTGTCGGTGTTAGTTTTGGTGATGAGTCTCATGAGTTTAATTTTTCCAAGTTTAGTAGAAAGCTTCATGAAAAAGAATTGCCTAGTAAGGATGAATTAATTGGTCTTGCTCCTATTGTTGTGCCACCTACTGATCCTTTAGAACAAAATTTGCTAGACCATGAAAATGATTTACATATGCATGAAAGAAATGAAATAGATAAGATTTTCTTTGAACAACGTCCTCTGCTTAAACACAATTTGCATATTGAAACTCTAGGAGGTCCTCCTCCACCTAAGGCTGATCATGTGTTTGAATTAAAACAATTGTCGGGCACTTTGAAATATGCTTATCTTGATGAAAAGAAGATATATCCTGTTATTATTAGTGCTAACCTTTCAAAACATGAAGAAGAAAGATTATTGAAAGTTCTAAGGAAGCACCGGGCTGCTATTGGATATACTCTTGATGATCTAAAGGGCATTAGTCCCACTCTATGTCAGCACAAAATTAATATGGAACCTGATGTTAAACCCGTTGTTGATCACCAACGTCGGTTAAATCCAAAAATTAAGGAAGTGGTAAGAATGGAAATCTTAAAACTTCTGGAAGCAGGTATAATCTTTCCTATAGCTGATAGTAGATGGGTAAGTCCTGTTCATTGTGTCCCTAAGAAAGGAGGTATAACTGTTGTTCCTAATGATAAGAATGAACTTATTCCCCAAAGAATTGTTACAGGTTGTAGAATGGTAACTGATTTTAGAAAATTAAATAAAGCAACTAGAAAAGATCATTACCCTCTACCTTTTATTGATAAAATGCTAGAAAGCTTATCGAAGCACACGCATTTTTGCTTCCTTGATGGATATTCTGTTTTTTCACAAATACCTGTTTCTCAACCTGATCAATAAAAGACAACTTTTACTTGTCCCTTTGGAACCTATGCTTATAGACATATGCCCTTCGGTTTATGTAATGCACCTGCTACCTTTCAAAGATGTATGACTGCTATATTCTTTGACTTTTGTGAAAAGATTGTTGAGGTTTTCATGGATGATTTCTTTGTTTATGGGAAGTCTTTTGATGATTATTTAAGAAATCTTGATCGAGTTTTGCACAGATGTGAACAAACAAATCTTGTCTTGAATTGGGAGAAGTGCCAGTTTATGGTTAATGAAGGCATTGTCTTGGGTCATAAAATTTCTGAAAGAGGTATTGAAGTGGACAAAGCTAAGGTTGATGCAATTGAGAAAATGCCATCTCCTAAAGATATAAAAGGTATTCGTAGTTTCTTAGGTCATGCTGGTTTCTATAGGAGATTTATCAAAGACTTTTCTAAAATTTCTAGGCCTCTTATGAATCTTTTGCAAAAGGATATTCCTTTTGTTTTTGATGATGATTGTTCAGAAGCCTTTGAAACACTCAAGAAAGCCTTAATTTCTGCACCTATTGTTCAACCACCTGATTGGAACTTGCCTTTTGAAATTATGTGTGATGCTAGTGATTATGTTGTTGGTGTTGTTCTAGGACAAAGAGTTGATAAGAAACAGAATGTTATTCATTATGCTAGTAAAAATCTAGACAGTGCTCCACGAAACTATGCTACTACTGAAAAAGAATTCTTAGCAGTGGTGTTTTCTTGTGATAAATGTAGACCTTATATTGTTGATTCCAAATTAACTGTTCGCACCGATCATGCTGCTATTAAATATCTTATGGAAAAGAAAGATGCTAAACCTAGACTTATTCGATCGGTTCTCTTGTTACAAGAATTTGATTTACATATCATTGATAGAAAAGGAGCTGAGAACCCCGTAGCAGATAACCTATCTAGGCTTGAAAATGTGCCTGATGACCCACTACCCATTGATGACAGTTTTCCTGATGAGCAGTTAGCTGCAATAAATGTTGCTCATAATACTCCTTGGTATGCTGATTATGCTAATTACATTGTTGCTAAATATTTACCACCTAGCTTTACATACCAACAAAAGAAAAAATTCTTCTATCATTTAAGACATTACTTTTGGGATGACCCACATCTTTATAAAGAAGGAGTAGATGGTATTATTAGACGTTGTGTACCTGAGCATGAACAGGGACAAATCTGTTTTGGAACGCAGTAATTTCAAAAAAATTCCTAAGCACACCCAAGATCCATCTAGGTGATGCGTAGCAACGAGAGGGGAGAGTGTTATCTACGTACCCTCGTAGACCATAAGAGAAAGCGTTATGACAACATGTAGTCGTACTCTTCACGATCCGACCGATCCTAGCACCGAAGATACGGCACCTCCGCGATCTGCACACGTTCAGCTCGGTGACGTCCCATGAACTCTAGATCTCGCTTAGGTCGGGGGAGATTTGCATCAGCACGACAGCGTGGTGACGGTGATGATGAAGCTACCGGCGCACGGCACAGTGATATAGTTTCTGAAATGGGAAGTTGTCGTGTCGACTATTATGACCAGTGATATAGTTTCTGAAATGTACAACCGTGGTTATAATCAAACGTATATCCTTTTATATGTCATCTGATTCAACTTGAAACATCGCATTTATTTCTTCAACGCCTATCTGATTGATTTTATTTAATAAAATGCAGTCTTCAGAATTGGTTGGCGGAGAAGATTCATTTTATTTTTTGAGGAATTACAATGAAAAATTATGAGTAAGAATTTACATATGAATTGTCTAACCAGTATGCGGCCAAAAAACAATGAATTTAAATATCTTTACATCCTTTGGCACCCGTGCAGAACTATTATACTTGTTGGTCATAATAATTTCCATGAGCATAGACCAAGGTGAGAGTTAATTGGTAATACATCTACTTCTTTCACGTAAAACTAGCTCGTGCAACGCACGGGTTGACGACTAGTACCGTACTAATGCTTCAGGTTCTTTGTGAGTTCCTAGTAGTGGTCTTGGTTCATTGTTTAATTCCAGTATTTGTGAGTTCCTAGTAGTGTTCTATTTATAGACCAAGTGGTCCTTTCACTATTTCTTAGTTGGCTGTGGCTGATCCCTTTGAAACTTTCTATTTATGGATGATTGGAACAGTTCCAGTTATCCTATGTGCCTGCTCTAACAGGAAAGCATTTTCCTAAGGATCATGTCTAGTAAGTTGTACAAAACTAATAGGGAACACATGGACATGAAGTTGCAGCGGCGGCGGCGACGATATCGACATGGGGCTGCGGTGGCGACAATGACGACGACATTGACATCGACGGGGGCTGCGGCGGCGGCGACGATGATAACGACATTCTCACGGTGCTGCGGCGGCGGCGACGACGTCGACGACATCGTCATGGTGTTGTGGCGGTGGCGACGACGACATCAACACCTTCAACACGTGCTTGTGGAGGCGCCGACGTCAACGACCTATACGCGTGCCGTATATTATATATATAATGTATTAATTATCTTTATTAGATATGTATGATTGACTGTATTCATAACATGGATGTATTATGATATCCATGTATGTCTAAACTGGAATAGGTAGATTTTTTTTGAAATCCTAATTAGTTACCAGTAGCGCGGGGGTATTTTGGATGCTCTACTACTATTCTATTACTAGTAGCGTGGGTGTGAAATAGTAGTAGCGTGGTGCACCAGCGCTACTGGTATGGCTGGATAGTAGTAGCGTGGGGTAAAACAAGCGCTACTGCTAAAAAATAGCTGTAGCACCGTAACAGTAGCGCGTGTGGCAGCGCTACTGGTAGCAAAAAAACCAGTGCTACTCGTAAGCTTTTTCCTAGTAGTGTGATATTGTGAGCTCATTGGATGAAAAAGATGAGGAGAAGAGCGAAGAACAAAAGAAGGAAGAGCGGATTGATCACCCGTTCCCACCATCTAATGAGAGTAACTCTTCAACTCATACATTGTTTAATTTCCCTTCGTGCTTACCAAAGGATGAATGCTATGATGACTGTTATGATCCCGTTGATTCTTTGGAAATATCCCTTTTTGATGATGCTTGCTATGCTTGTGGCCAAGATGCCAATATGAATTATGCTTATGGAGATGAACTTGCTATAGTTCCTTATGTTAAAAATTAAATTGTTGCTATTGGACTCATGCATGATAGTCCTATTATCCTTTTGAATTCTCCCAACTACACTACATCGTAGAAATTTGCCCGTATTAAGGATTATATTGATGGGTTGCATTTTACCGTTGGACATGATAATTTTGATGAATATAATATGCATGTTCTTGCTGCTCCTACTTGCTATTATTATGAGAGAGGAACTACATCTCCGCCTCTCCATGTTTCCAATATGATAAAATTGCAAGAAACTGTTTATACTATGCATTGGCCTTTACTATGTGTGCATGAATTGTTCTTTTATGACATGCCGATGCATAGGATGAGCGTTAGACTTCGTCATTACATGATATATGTTAATTTGTGTTCACTAGTAAATCACAAATCATTGTTAATTAAAATTGGCTTTGATATACCTTGGGATCCGGGTGGATCCATTACTTGAGCACTATATACCTAGCTTAATGGCTTTAAAGAAAGCGCTGCCAGGGAGACAACCCGGAAGTTTTAGAGAGTCATCTATTTCTGTTGTGTGCTTTTATAAAGTTTAAAAATAAAAATAATGTGCCAAGATTTGCCTTTAGGATGTTTACATTGCTTGTTGGTTTGTGCGGTGCAAGATAGAAACTTTGCATGTAGTGCATGATTTTACATTTTTTACTGGAACGTCAAACTGTGCTGAAACTTTTTGCACTGTCTTTCTATAGAAATTTTTTATTTTTCCTAATTGTTTCAGAATTTGTGGAGTAACAAAAGTATGGTGAATGTTCAGATTAGTACAGACTGTCTTGTTTAAGACAGATTCTGTTTTTGATGCATAGTTTGCTTGTTTTGATGAAACTATCGATTTCTATCAGTGGATTAAGCCATGGAAAAGTTATATTACAGTATCTACAATGCAAAAACAAAATATGAATTGGTTTGCAACAGTACTTAGAGTAGTGTTTTGCTTTATTATACTAACGGATCTTACCGAGCTTTCTGTTGAGTTTTGTGTGGATGAAGTGTTCGAAGATCGAGGATGTCTCGATGTGAGGAGAAGGAGGAGAGACAAGAGCTCAAGCTTGGGTATGCCCAAGGAACCACAAGTAAATATTCAATGAGACTCAAGCGTCTAAGGTTGGGGATGCCCCAAAAGGCATCCCATCTTTCTTCAACAAGTATCGGTATGTTTTCGGATTCGTTTCGTTCATGCGATATGTGCAAATCTTGGAGCGTCTTTTGCATTTAGTTTTCACTTTTCCTTTATGCATCATGCTGGCATGATATAATCCTTGGTTGATTTAGAGAATGCTCATTGCGCTTCACTTATATTTTTTGAGTATGGCTTTATAGAATGCTTCATGTGCTTCACTTATATCATTTGAAGTTTGGATTGCCTGTTTCTCTTCACTTAGAAAACAACCATTTTTAGGATGATCTTTTGCTTAACTTATATTTGTTAGAGCGTGGGCATATCTTTTGTAGAAAGAATTAAACTCTCTTGCTTCACTTATATCTATTTAGAGAGATGACAGGAATTGGTCATTCACATGGTTAGTCATAAAATCCTACATAAAACTTGTAGATCACTGAATATGATATGTTTGATTCCTTGCAATAGTTTTGCGATATAAAGATGGTGATATTAGAGTCATGCTAGTGGGTAGTTGTGGATTGTAGAAATACTTGTGTTGAAGTTTGTGATTCCCGTAGCATGCACGTAATGGTGAACCGTTATGTAACGAAGTTGGAGCATGAGGTATTTATTGATTGTCTTCCTTATGAGTGGCGGTCGGGGATGAGCGATTGTCTTTTCCTACCAATCTATCCCCCTAGGAGCATGCGCGTAGTACTTTGTTTCGATAACTAATAGATTTTTGAAATAAGTATGTGAGTTCTTTATGACTAATGTTGAGTCCATGGATTATACGCACTCTTACCCTTCCATCATTGCTAGCCTCTTCGGTACCGTGCATTGCCCTTTCTCACCTCGAGAGTTGGTGCAAACTTCGCCGGTGCATCCAAACCCCGTGATATGATGCCCTCTATCGCACATAAACCTCCTTATATCTTCCTCAAAACAGCCACCATACCTACCTATTATGGCATTTCCATAGCCATTCCGAGATATATTGCCATGCAACTTCCATCATCATCATATACATGACGTGAGCATTCATTGTCATATTGCTTTGCATGATCGTAAGATAGCCAGCATGATGTTTTCATGGCTTGTCCCTTTTTTGATGTCATTGTTATGCTAGATCATTGCACATCTCGGTACACTACCGGAGGCATTCATATAGAGTCATACTTTGTTTTAGACATCGAGTTGTAATATTCAGTTTTAAGTAAATAAAAGTGTGATGATCATCATTATTAGAGCATTGCCCCAGTGAGGAAATGATGATGGATACTATGATTCCCCCACAAGTCGGGATGAGACTCCGGACTTTAAAAAAAAGAGGCCAAAGAAGCCCAAATATAAAAAGAGGCCAAAGAAGCCCACCAAAAAAACAAAACAAAAACAAAACAAAAAAATGATGAGAGAAAAAGAGAGAAGGGGCAATGTTACTATGCTTTTACCACACTTGAGCGTCAGAGTAGCACCATGTTCTTCATATAGAGAGTCTCTTGAGTTATCACTTTCATATACTAGTGGGAATTTTTCATTATAGAACTTGGCTTGTATATTCCGATGATGGGCTTCCTCAAATGCCCGAGGTCTTCATGAGCAAGCAAGTTGGATGCACACCCACTTAGTTTCCAGTTTGAGCTTTCATACACTTATAGCTCTTAGTGCATCCATTGCATGGCAATCCCTACTCCTCACATTGACATCAATTGATGGGCATCTCCATAGCCCGTTGATTAGCCGCATCGATGTGAGACTTTCTCCTTTTTGTCTTCTTCACACAACCTCCATCATCATATTCTATTCCACCTATAGAGCTATGTCCATGGCACACGCTCATGTATTGCATGAAAGTTGAAAAGGTTTGAGAATGTCAAAAGAATGAAACAATTGCTTGGCCTGTCATCGGGGTTGTGCATTATTTGAATATTTTGTGTGGTGAAGATGGAGCATAGCCAGACCATATGATTTTGTAGGGATAACTTTCTTTGGCCATTTTATTTTGAAAAGACATGATTGCTTTATTAGTAGGCTTGAAGTATTATTGTCTTAATGTCAAATGATAGACTATTGCTTTGAATCACTCGTGTCTTAATATTCATGCCATGATTAGATTACATGATCAAGATTATGCTAGGTAGCATTCCACATCAAAAATTATCTTTTTTATCATTTACCTACTCGAGGACGAGCAGGAATTAAGCTTGGGGATGTTGATACGTCTCCGTCGTATCTATAATTTTTTATTGTTCCATGCCAATATTCTACAACTTTTACATACTTTTGGCAACTTTTTATACTATTTTTGGGACTAACATATTGATCCAGTGCCCAGTGCCAGTTCTTGTTTGTTGCATGTTTTTTGTTTCGCAGAAAATCCATATCAAACGGAGTCCAAACGGGATAAAAACTGACGGATATATTTTTTGGAATATATGTGAATTTTGGGAAGTAGAATCAACACGAGACGATGCCCGAGGGGCCCACGAGGCAGGGGGCGCGCCCCTGACCCTCGTGGACACCCCGTAAGGCAGTTGTTGCCCTTCTTTCACCGCAAGAAAACTAATATCCGGATAAAAATCGTGTTCAAATTTCAATCCAATCGGAGTTACGAACATTCGGGAATATAAGAAATGGTGAAAGGCCAGATCTGGGAACGCAGAAACAGAGAGAGACAGAGAGATAGATCCAATCTCGGAGGGGCTCTCGCCCCTCCGCTACCATGGAGGCCATGGACCAGAGGGGAAACCCTTCTCCCATCTAGGGAGAATGTCAAGGAAGAAGAAGAAGAAGGGGGCCCCTCTCCCCCTCTCTCCCGGTGGCGCCGGAACGCCACCGGGGTCATCATCGTCACCGCAATCTACACCAACACCTCCATCATCTCCACCGGCATCTTCATCACCTTCCCCCATCTATCTACAACGGTCCACTCTCCCGCAATCCGATGTACCCTCTACTTGAACATGGTGCTTTATGCTTCATATTATTATCCAATGATGTGTTGCCATCCTATGATGTCTGAGTAGATTTTCATTGTCCTATCGGTAATTGGTTAATTGCTATGATTGATTTAATTTGCTTGTGGTTATGTTGCTGACCTTTGGTGCCCACCATATGAGCGCGCGCGTGGAGCACACCATAGGGTTAGTTGTATGTTGATAGGACTATGTATTGGAGGGCAAGAGTGACAGAAGCTTCAACCTAGCATAGAAATTAATGCATACGGGATTGAAGGGGGACCAATATATCTTAATGCTATGGTTGGGTTTTAACTTAATGAATGTTAGTAGTTGCGGATGATTTCTAATAGTTCCAATCATAAGTGCATAGAATTCCAAGTCAGGGATGACATGCTAGCAGTGGCCTCTCCCACATAAAACTTGCTATCGGTCTAGTAGAGTAGTCAATTGCTTAGGGACAATTTCGCAACTCCTACCACCACTTTTCCACACTCCCTATACTAACTTTATTGCTTCTTTACCTAAACAACCCCTAGTTTTTATTTACGTGCTCTTTATATTATTGCAAACCTATCCAACAACACCTACAAAGTACTTCTAGTTTTATACTTTTTCTAGGTAAAGCGAACGTCAAGCGTGCATAGAGTTGTATCGGTGGTCGATAAAACTTGAGGGAATATTTGTTCTACCTTTAGCTCCTCGTTGGGTTCGACACTCTTACTTATCGAAAGAGGCTACAATTGATCCCCTATACTTGTGGGTTAGCAATGATGCACTTTGGGCTTATAGAACAGCATATAAAAATCCTATGGGTATGTCCCCTTATAAGATGGTTTATGGAAAAGCTTTTCATTTGCCTCTTGAGTTAGAACATAAAGCATATTGGGCCATCAAAGAGCTTAACTATGATTTCAAACTTGCTAGTGAAAAGAGGTTATTTGATATTAGTTCTTTAGATGAATGGAGAACCCAAGCTTATGAAAACGCAAAATTATTCAAAGAAAAAGTTAAAAGCTGGCATGACAAAAGAATCCAAAAGCGTGAGTATAAAGTCGAAGAATATGTTCTTTTGTACAACTCTCGTTTCAGATTCTTTGCAGGAAAACTCCTCTCGAAATGGGAAGGACCTTAGTTATCGAGGAGGTTTATCGGTTCGGAGCCATCAAAATAAATAATGCCGAAGGTACTAACCCGAAGGTTGTCAATGGGCAACGAATAAAACATTATATCTCAGGTACGCCCATTAATGTTGAAAGTAATATTATCCAAATTTTGACACCGGAAGAACACATAAAAGAGTCCTTCCAGAACACTCCACAATCGTGAAAATAAGGAGGTACGTGATACGGTAAGTAAACGGACTCCAAAAAATCTGCAAAAATATTTTTTTGTCAGTTTTGGAAAATTTAGAAAAATAGGAAAATAAGAAACTGCCAGGAAGCGTACCCTGGTGGGCACAAGACACCAGGGCGCGCCAGGCTTGCCTGGCGCGCCCAGGTGGGTTGTGCCCACCTGGGACACCTTCGGACTCCATTTTTCTACAGTATGCTTGTCCCCCAAGATAAAAAATCTATATATACTTCCTGAACCTGTTAACCACCGTATCATGAAGAAATCCTCTGTTTTCTTTTCCTTGCTTTTTTTTGTCAGAACCCATCTACCATGGCCACCTCCGGTTCCTCTAAGGACAAGTTCTTCAAAAACGTCATCAACCCATATATGCGGGAAGTGGTGCAGCACCCTCAGGTCATACACATGCATGAGGGGCTGATCCAAATCCGCGACGTGCAAGGCCCCAAAGGGACGGGAACCGTGGAGGCCAGGCTTGGAGCTATGGAACAAGATGTCTTCCAGTGCAAGAGGATGGTGGAGCGTGGACTCAACGCCAATCCCCTCATGATCACGGACCTCTCCCGTGATCTCAAGGTGGATGGCAAGCCCATGAAGGACATTGTCTTCACCCTCAACGAGCAAATCAACTTCGTCCAAAGCCAGATCTATGATCTCCAAAACCAAGTGTTTGAATATGAGGCATGGTTTAAAGGTATGAGTTTGACTGCTAGTTGTAGGACCCGTGAGACTCACTCCTCCTCTTATGATGGTGGGCCACTACCATGGAAATTCGAGGACAAGATCTCTTCTTCATCACCACCATCTGCTTCTTCGCCACCAAAGGAGAACCGAGTATCGGGTTTGGGCACTCCCCTTGGATTCCGCAAGCTTGGGGGAGGTGCCCCGGTATCGTATCATACCACTATCTTTTTGCCTTCACTTATTTTAGTTCGATCTTTTGCTTTAGATGAATAAAAGTTTTGTTCGATCCTTTCTTCTTTGAGAGTTTGCTTAGTGATCTATCCTTCTAATCGTGTGCAAGATATATAATAAAGTTTAATTTGAGTTTTTGCTTTCTTTACTTTCATGTTGCAAATAAAAGAAAAGAAATAATGAAGAAAAATAGAAAGGAAAGAAATAAAAGAATAAAATATATCAAAAAGATCATATACTTATGGTAGGTGATGACACGACATAAGGAAAAGTATAAGTAGAAAATTTTATTAGAGATTGACAACCATAGCATTAGTCAATGATGCAACTCATGAAAGAATTAATAAGGGAAGAGAAGATTCACATATAAATATACTATCCTAGAAATCTTTTGTGATTGTGAGCCCTCATCAAAATATTATATGCCAAAATTGTTGACGTTGGACAAGGAAGACAACTTAATGGTTTATGTTTGTTTATATTCACATAGAAGTCATATTGTCATAGATCCTTTAACATGTGGTGCTTGCCCCTATCTTTGCTAGCGAAAAATTCCGCACTAAGTAGAGATACTACTTGTGCCTCCAAAAACCCTTAAACCCAAATCTTATTTTCAAGAGTCCACCATACCTACCTTGGGATTGAGCAAGATCCCTCAAGTAAGTTGTCATCGGTGAAAAAAGGCAATAAAAATTGCTTCTCAAAGTTTGAGATCACTTAGTGTATGAGAAAATTGAGCGTTGCACGAACTTGTGATGGTGAAGAATACAAGCGACAGACTGTATAATAAAGGTCGCTATCACAAGGGGCAATGTAACGTGACATTCTTTTGCACTAAGGGGTTGAGCATACAAACCAATAAGCGCATGGCAACCTATGCTTCCCTCTGCGAAGGGCCTATCTTTTACTTTTCATGTATTTACTTTTATGCAAAGAGTCAAAGTATTCTTTCTACCCTTTTATTTTTATCCTTTGGCAAGCATCATGTGGTGAGGAAAGATCTAGGCACATATGTCCAGTCGAATATATATAGCATGAGTCATTATTGTTGACATCACCCTTGAGGTGAATATGTTGGGAGGCAAAACTATACGCCCCTTTCTTTCTATGTGTCCGGTTGAAACGTTTTGCTCATGTGTACGCGGAGAGTGTTAGCAATCAGATAAGACTATGATGGTTGAGTATGTGGACTTGCCTAAAGGCCCCGATACGTGACCCTTCCTGAAAGATGATGAATTGTAGTTGCAAAGTTGACTGAGAACATAGTTTGTTGGTTTTTAATGGAGTTTTTGCTTTATACTTCAATAATGTGATGAATTGTCACTTATTCATGACAAGTATATGATAAAAGTTTTATGTTTAATTTTGTTGCTGTTATAATAATAAACATGATGCTTCTATGTCCGCATTTTGTTTTTATCGACACCTCTCTCTAAGCATGTGGACATTTTTCTCGATTTCGGTTTCCGCTTGAGGACAAGAGAGGTCTAAGCTTGGAGGAGTTGATACATCCATTTTGCATCATGTTTTCTTACTGTTATTTATGATGTTTTTATCCATAATAATGCTTTTTGGAGTAATTTTAATGCATTTTGTCTCATAATATGCAAGGTATACACAAAGAGGGAGAATTTCGGCAGCTGGAATCTGGAGCTGGAAAAGCTACGTCAGGCCACCTATTCTGCACAACTCCAAACAAGCTGAAACTTCACGGAGATTTTTTATGGAATATTTGAGGAAAATTGGAGAAAATAACTACCAGAGGGGGCCCACCAGGTGGGCACCACCCACCTGGGCGCGCCAGGGAGCCCAGGCGTGCCCTGGTGGGTTGTGCTCACCCAGGACCACCTCCGGTGCCCTTCTTCTGGTATACAGGTCATTTTCACCAAGAAAAAATAAGGAGAGGACTTTCGGGACGGAGCGCCGCCGTCTCGAGGCGGAACTT
Source organism: Triticum aestivum (assembly GCF_018294505.1). Classification (NCBI taxonomy): domain Eukaryota; kingdom Viridiplantae; phylum Streptophyta; class Magnoliopsida; order Poales; family Poaceae; genus Triticum; species Triticum aestivum. Next base: position 634,143,515 of record NC_057799.1, read on the forward strand.
GGACAAGAGCACTTTTGCCCTCCGGCGGAGCGATTCCGCTAGGGGAACTTCCCTCCCGGAGGGGGAAATCATCGTCGTCATCATCACCAACAACTCTCCCATCTTGGGGAGGGCAATTTTCATCAACATTTTCAACAGCACCATCTCATCTCAAACCCTAGTTCATCTCTTGTGTTCAATCTTGTTACCGGAACTATAGATTGGTGCTTGTGGGTGACTACACTAGTAGAAAAAGGGCCATTTGTCCCGGTTCTTGCAGGATACTTTGACGAATGACCCATTGAGATGAGATTGTTTGAACCCAACGTACTGGACTATGATTTTCTCATGAAAGAAGTGGCTGGATATGGTTATAAAAAGGATTCAGATTGGTACCACTTCTTACCTGAGCATGCGTGCGAACTACCAGAAGAAATGTTCCTGATTTCAGGACCAGGTGATTTTGCAAAGATGATTTCCCGTCTGAACAGCCGCAAGAAATTTCATTTGTATTTGGTGTATAATCGTCCACCGAAAGATGATTATGACTGGTGGTCGGACATGGATTCAGAGGTTCCTATTCTTCATGTTACATCAATTTTGCGGCTTCATCATCCTTAAGTTTGTCCTAATACGTTCGTATGATTTTTGACAGGAACTGCGCATCCAAGACATGCAGCATGAGGAGGCTCTGGCTAGAGAGCTTGAGGCAAAGGAACAACTAAACTCCTTAGGTTACATTGATGTACCGTGTAAAAATATGGCAGAAGGTGGGTCGTCGCCAATCCTGACACAAACTGACAAATACGAAGAAGTCACTGGATTTTGGCACTGGAGACGAGCTTCCGTACGAGGGCTAATGTTATTTGAAATGTTTTTAAGCTGGAGACAACATTTTTTGGTTTTTTTACGAATGTTTGCAGTTATGGAACAATTCATTCATGACAGAGGCCTTGTAACAACATTTTTGCTAGAATGTGATTTCCATTTCCAACGCGACATGCATGTGTTTATACCCAACTGTACACTCCGTCCGTTCCTAAATATATGTATTTTAAGATATTTCAGTATGAACTACATATAGATGTATATAGACGTATTTTCGGGTGTAGATTCACTCATTTTGCTCCGTACGTATTTCATACTGAAATCTCAAAAAAAGACTTATATTTTCGAACGGAGGGAGTAGTTGTTAGTGAGCACGCCTTTTGTAAAAAAAAAATCTGTAGTCACTTCAGAACATTTATGTACATTCATGCTACGTGGCCGTCGATCTGTCCGCACATGTGCTAGCGATGCTTGTGTACACGATAGAAGACCCCGCGACAGGTGCTGCAGGATCATGTACAACTGTGACTGAATTTTTTTGCTACAAAACGGTGCAGGAAATAAACCAAACGGACATTTTATGTGGCACAACGTGACAAAAGTGCTGGCGAATCATCCTCGGGATCGGCGGAGTCAGACCTGACGAGATCTGCTTCGGGTTCGGTGCGGTGTCAGGGCGCATCAAAGCGCGAGCGGATCCCCCCAAAGTGCACGAGAAAGGGCCGTCGCACGCGCGCGCGTCGTCACCCGGAGACAGGCCGACCGAATTAATCCGCGCGCGTCGTCACCCGAAGACGGGCCCCGCACATGTACGCCTGTCGGGCCCAGTTCGATAATCCCATGCGATGCGCCTGCTGTGGAGTTCGTTCGTGCATGCATGATTACCGACGCCATGCATGCATGTAGGTTTCCCACGTTCGGCATGCCTCCTCCCGCAAAGCCCGACCCATTCAAGAAATTAAGCGCGGGCCGGCCCACGTCGCGTCGATCTCGTGCCAGGATCACGTCTTAATATTTTTAGTCCCACCTCGCCCCCCGAGCAAGTGCTGCACCGGCTTAAATACCTTCATCTATTTGCTTATTACACGCGTGGGTCTTCCTTGCACTCTATTTGGTGGATATGCAGGATTAATATGATTCATCATCCATATTCATCCTGTATATTCATCAATTGGAGAGCATGGATGACTGATGTATTTTTTCGGATTTATAGAAAATGCGAACCAAATATCGCAAACTCATACTGTTGCAAGGGTGTGGACTATTAAAAAGAAAAGAACTAACACAACCTTTACTTCATTTTTGGATTTTAAAACGGTAAGAAATAAAAAAGAAAAAATATTTGATTTTAAAATATAGTAAATATATAAAAGAAAAGAAATATTGGATAAGTGAAATAACACACAATAAGGAACATAAAATAATTGGGCCCAAGCCAGAGCCGTGGCGGGCACAGCCGAGTTGTGGTGGGAGTTTAGTCCCACCTCGCCAAGCGAGAGGAGCTCGCACCGGTTTATATACGTGGCTGACAGCTCTCTCACAAGTTCCTCTCTACATCATGCATGGCAACCTGGTCGCTCCCTGCCCTTGGGGACTTGTAGGAAGGTAATTCATGCAACACGCGCCTGCATCCTGGTCCAAATGCTGTTGGGTTTCTAATCGTATGCAGGCCGTGCTCAGTGAGCATACTAGTAGGCGGGCATTTTTTTCATTTCCATTTTAAGTTTTGCATATGTCACAAGTCAATATTTTTACCTTCTTGAGATAACCCCCTATCCATTTTTATACATGCTCACTTACATGTAATAAACATGAGTGTTCTATGAGACTAGTAGTAGGCGGGCATTTTTCAACTTTTTATTTTATTTTTTGCATATGACACAAGTCAATATTCTGCTCTGTAGACTGACTGATCAAAACATCGGTCTACACCTTAAGCGGGCATTGTAGGATATATTTTTTTCCAAATTTCTTTCATGAACATGCTTGGCACATCTATTTGAGCATGTAGAAAAAATTCGGGGTGATTTGGAGGTGGTGGAAAAATCACATTTTCTACAAAAACTGGCTTAAGTGAGACCAAATGGTCCCTCGTGTTTAAGCGTGATTTTTCGACCTTCTTTAAATCACCTATAATTTTGCACACTTGATATGTTGCACAAACATAGCTAGGTTTTCAAGGTTTTATAATTGTTTATTTTTTTAAATTTATTCTGCCCTGTAGACTGACTGATCAAAACAACGGTCTACACCTTAAGCGGGCATTGTAGGGTATTTTTTTTGCAAATTTCTTTCATAGACATGCTAGGCACATCTATTTAAGCATGTAGAACAAATTTGGGATGATTTGGAGGTGGTGGAAAAATCACATTTTCTACAAAAACTGGCTTAAGTGAGATCAAATGGTCCCTCGTGTTTTAGCGTGATTTTTTTCGAGCTTCTCTAAATCACCTATAATTTTGCATACTTGATATGTTGTACAAACATAGCTAGGTTTTAAAGGTTTTATAATTTTTTTGAATTTATTCTACCCTGTAGACTGACTGATCAAAACATTGGTCTACACCTTAAGCGGGCATTGTAGGATACATTTTTTTTCCAAATTTCTTTCATAGACATGCTTGGCACATCTATTTGAGCATGTAGAACAAATTTTGGGTGATTTGGAGGTGGTGAAAAAAAATCACATTTTTTTACAAAAACTGGCTTAAGTGAGACCAAATGGTCCCTCGTGTTTAGTCGTGATTTTTTCAACCTTCTCTAAATCACCTATAATTTTGCACACTTGATATGTTGCACAAACATAGCTAGGTTTTCAAGGTTTTATAATTTTATATTTTTTTTTAATTTATTCTGCCCTGTAGACTGACTAATCAAAACAACGGTCTACAGGTTAAGCGGGCATTGTAGGATACATTTTTTTCCCCAAATTTCTTTCATAGACATGCTAGGTACATCTATTTAAGCATGTAGAACAAATTTGGGGTGATTTGGAGGTGGTGGAAAAAAATCACATTTCTACAAAAACTGGCTTAAATGATCCCTCGTGTTTTAGCGTGATTTTTTCGACCTTCTCTAAATCACCTATAATTTTGCACACTTGATATGTTGCACAAACATAGCTAGGTTTTCAAGGTTTTACAATTTTTTAATTTTTTTTGAATTTATTCTGCCCTGTTTACCTGGCATTGCCGGCCTAGAGATCAAGTCTTCTGGCAATACAAAACAACATGGTATAGAAACAACCGCTTTATTGATGCTAGCGGATTACATAAGTCTGATATTACATCGAGATACAAGGCCAAGCGGCACGCACAGTGCTGCTAGAAATTATGTACATTATTTAATGAACATGACGGGGGCCTCGATCACACGAACTACGCGGCAGCGGAAGAACGACGAAGTGGAACTCCATAGCACAGGGACACCAACGTGGACACGGCCTAGACGCGAGATGCGCTCCGATGTGAACTGACTTGCCTGAAAGCTGGCATAACACGCTAGGTCAGTACATTGAATGTACTTGCAAGCTCACAACAAACATTAGCACGATGGTAGACAATATCATGATATTTAATCAGATTAATGCAAGGCAAGAACTACTACCGATGCAATACAAACGATAGATGCACTGAGTCCAACGGACTCGCTTACCAGACGGTTACCTCGTAACCAAATGGTGACCAGACCGGGGTCACATCTGAAACTATTCACTCATGAACAACTCCCGAGTTCATGAACCACACGAATCACAATGCATCACAACAATCATTTTAGTTTGCAAAATTAATTATAAAAGTTGATCCATGGTGTGACTTACTCACGAGTTATGCCCATAACTGAGGATGTGGCTATCGATAGATTAAATACACTCTGCAGAGGTAGCACACTTAACCCACACTACGGAACACCTGGCCTCGCATTCCCATTCGGGTGGACCAAAGCGTTCCAACGAAACCCTCCCTTTTTCATGCACTCTCCCCGGCCACTCTGACCAACTCCCTCTCAGGGCTAGGTCTTGGGTGGCCCCGTGTCTACCAAAGACACCAACGGCCACTGTCGTGGCAAAACGGTCCCAAACGGGGACAAGGTACCATAAAAACAAAAACGAGCACACAAGGTTATGTCTGACTAACGGGCCAGGGTATGCACGCCCATAACCTTCCCTCGGGGGAGGCAGCAGTGAGAGTCACAACAAAAGACCGAATCAAGACCTTCCCACAAGGTAAATGTGGTCGCACTGAATAAAAACCCGATTCAGTGGCTCCATGATGTGATCAACATCATATTCAAGTTGAACTTAATCAAATTTAACTTTGATAAAAACTTTTTATCAAATATGATATAATGCCATAATCATGCAACTACTCGTCATGCAAAGCAATCAACTCATAATCATGGATCAAACTTAACAATATAATTATCTTGCAATACTCAGAATCAAAACTTCTCTGGTTATAACTCATTTTTTATTATCAAGCTATATTTTTATTAGTTCATCATTTAAATAAAAGTATCACTTAATAAAAGAACTATCATTATTTAATATAACAATATAGCTAGTGCAAAATCTTATTCTACTTGACCAAACAAGTTCATGCATTCAACCAGTAACTAAAACAAGCATATCAAGCATGATAAAATAACTAATAATTAACCAAATTTATTTATCAAATTTTAAATGCAAATAAGAACTCATATTCAAGTAGAAAATCATAGATATTGAAATAACACCATCCAAATGCTGGTGTGGCTTGCCTTAGTGTAGAGGAGGATCACACCCCTCTCGGTTTGCTTCAAGACAAGCTTCTCCTTCTGAATAGAAATTAAAACCACAAAAACAATTATCAAAACACATTTTGAAAATCACCAGAAATTCTAGACAGCAAGGAAAAATCCACCTTTTGGTGTGCTGCTAGAGTTTTCTGAAACAAAGGCAATGCAAAAAGAATCAATTCATTTGGACTTATGGTTTAGAAATTGTGGCTGGTCAAAGTTTAGTCAAATTTCTGAATAATATTTGAATTAAACAGAAATCCTGGGGGTGACGTCGAAGGCGTAAACAGAAAAGGCGCCTCCACATGTACCGCTTCGGGCGCGAGTGGTGAGGCCAACAGGTGGGTTCCGCGCGTCAGGAGAGAGAGGGGGAGCGCGAGATCAGAGAGAGGCGGGGCTTCACCGGAGCTCACGCCGGCGACGAGCGGGTTTGGGGCTAGGCTACGGGGATAGGATTGAAGCTGGGCTTGTGGCGCACCTGCCCGTACATGTGGCTTGGCGTGGGGTGGACGGACCTGCTCGCGGTTGAGCTCGTAAGCTTCGGTGGCGGACGGGGTTCGCCGGAGAATTTGAAGACGACGGTTAGGAGCGGCTCCGAGGGCTCAGCGGCGTCCAGGCAGCACCAACAGGTCCCCAATGCCCCGCCCGAGCAGCTGCTTGACCTCGAGAGGCACCGGAGAGCGGTGGCCGTGATGCGGGGGTCGCCAGAGTTCTCTGGTAGGGGCGACGGCCAGAGGCCTGCCCGATTGAGCTGCTGCTAGTCTACGTGTTCGTGGAGGTGGTGTGGAGTGGTGCTTGGCTAGAAATCGAGGTAGGGTGCGCTATATATAGCCGGAGCGAGGGGGCAAATGTGTCGCTGCCGGAGCTCTCTAGACGTGCGGCGAACGGCCACGAAAAGCTCTAGTGTGAGGGGGCAAACACTCAGCGTCAATGCAGGAGCTTGCCCACACTCGCGGACGAGCACAGGAGGCGGTAGAGGAAGCGGACAAGCACACGCGCGCACTGTGGCTTTTGGCCACGACGTGCCCGTGCTTGCTGCGGCAGTTCCGGCCCCGGCGAGCGCCAGAGAGAGGTCAAGGGTGATGGGTCGACACTGTAGGTGCGGCGCGGTCGGCGTCGGCGAGCGCTGGAACGAGTGATGAGGACATAGACCTGGGGTAGGGTAATAGGCATGACCTATACGTCCTACCTAAGGTCCTTGTCCTAGAAGCAAAGAGGTTCAAGAGTAAATAGAGGGGACCCAACAAAGGTGTCGAGTGCAATCCACTCGACCTACCATTCAATCGGAGACCCCCCCTTTATTTAGGTCACTCGACCACTAAACCACTCGACGTGCAGAAGACCTAAAGCCACTCCGCGCAGCAACGGTCGGGCATTTACCCTTAGACTTAACAGTCATTTATAGCACTTTACTACGGACGTTACCTGTAACGCTCCTTCTTTATGAACATTGAACCCTGTGTAACGGAGGGGAGCTGGGGTCCTGGCGCACTCTATATAAGCCACCCCCTCCTCTGGGACAAGGGTTCGCACCCCCTGTAACACACACGCATATAATCCAGTCGACCGCCTCCGGGCTCCGAGACGTAGGGCTATTACTTCCTCCAAGAAGGGCCTGAACTCGTAAAACTTCTGCGTACAACTTCTCCATAGCTAGGATCTTGCCTCTACATCCCTACCCCCCATTCTACTGTCAGACTTAGAACCACGACAGTTGGCGCCCACCGTGGGGCAGGTGTCTTAGCGACTTGTTGGAGAAGTTGCAATTTTTCCGATCCCCATCAGCATGGTTTCAGGCGGAGGATTGGCCGAGGGCCGCGAGATCCGTCTCGGCACGCTCGTGTTCGTCGCCGACGACTCCGCTTGGCTCCAAGAAGCTCCACTCGACGTCGAGGCGCTCCCCGTCCGCAAGGCAACGCACTTTCGCGCGTGCGTCCGCGGCGTCCTCCTGCGGCAACCGTCGACCCAGTATCAGTCGGCTCCTGTGGCGTCTTCACTCCCTGCTGCCTGCCGGCACAAGCGTTCCGGTCGGTCGAGGCTCCAGCGGTGGGTGAGGCACGCGGTGGCTCGCCAGTCGGCCACCCCACAAGTCGAGGCAATCGAACCCGACGAAACTCTCTACGGCCTGTTCGACCTGTCAACTAGCTCCGCTGAGACTGCATCGGAGTGCGACAGCAGTGACCCCGCGGCGGAAGTCCTGATAGTCCACGAACCGCGTAGTGCTCCTGGCTTCCCCCGTGACGACGGTAGTGATGGCGGAGGCGATCTGTCGCGTGTCCACGAGGAGTACCGCCCCGAGCACCTCTCTTCGTAGCAGAGGGAAGAGCTTCGCCACCGTAACATGGATGCACTTCACACTCCTATCGTTGGAGAAACCCCCGAGGCCCGGGCCTCGGAGGAGGTGCGCCTAGCCAACTTGGCTGAGCGCACTCGACTGGAGGACCTCCAGCACGCACTCGACGAGCGTGCTCGGCAGCGAGTTCCTGAGTCCAGTCGATGTCAAGTTTTTCCGCCTCCAACCCAGGTATATCGTACTCCGATCCAGACTCTCACAACTGCTGCCCGAATAGCAGAGTCGATTCAGCCTTCCCAGTCGGAGGCTGGTAGGGGTTTGATGCAGATCCGGGCTTTGCTCCGGGCAGCGGGGGAGCAGAACACAGCAGTGTCACAGTCTCGGAATAGGATTCATAGTAGATCTGTAATGGCAGACACAGTTCAGTCAGCTCATACCCCAAGATCACCTCCAAGGCGTGAGGGACGTGGAGATCGACAGGATCAGTACAGAAACCGTGAGCAGTATGATCATCATCGAGTACCCACGCCTCCCCCAAGGAGTGGTCATACGCGCCTCGGCAACACGATGACAGACGCCCTCACAGTGGTGGGCGAAGGATTCCAGTCGACCCCTGGGAGCCGGGCTTTGACGCGAGATCCATTCTCGTTCAAGGTTTGGTTGACAGGAACAGGGCACACAGAGATGGCCACGATAGATATTACTCGACCAGCAGCAAGGTGCATGTTTCAGGTCCCGACTATTTCACCAGAGCCATCAAAGCAGCAGTGATTCCTCCCAACTTCAGGTTGGCGACTGGAGTCAGCAAGTTCACTGGTGAGTCCAAGCCTGACTCTTGGCTTGAGGACTACCGAGTGGCTGTGCAGATTGGTGGTGGCAATGATGAAGTGGCCATGAAGCACCTTCCTCTGATGTTAGAGGGCTCGGCCAGAGCGTGGTTGAATCAGTTAGCACCTGGCAGTGTTTATAGCTGGGAAGTGCTTGCCCGAGTGTTTGTCAGAACAATTGAAGGTACATGCAAACGGCCAGCAGGGCTAACAGAGCTACAGTCTTGTGTGCAGAAGTCGAATGAAACTTTGAGAGATTATATCCAGAGATGCATCACGTTGCACCACACGGTGGAGAATGTGTCTGATCACCAAGCAGTTTGTGCCTTCAAGGAAGGCGTCAAGTATCGAGAATTGAATCTGAAGTTCGGTCGGACCGGAGATATGTCTCTGAGTCGAATGATGGAAATTTCCACCAAGTATGCTAATGGTGAAGAGGAGGATCGGCTCCGAAGTGGCAAGCACAAAACAGTCGCCCACGAAACCAGGGGAGGGAACTCCAGTCAGAAGCAGAAGCGCAAAGCCGAGCCAGCTGCTCCCGGAGAAGCCTTAGCCGTGACTCAAGGAAAGTTCAAGGGGAAGCCCAAAGGTCCATGGAACCCCAAGAAAGTAAAAGATCAAGATGGAAATGATGTGTTGGATTTACCATGCAACATGCACACCAAAAAAGATGAGGAGGGTAATCTCATTTACCCGAAACATACCACTCGACAATGTCGGCTCCTAATCTAGTAGTTCCGAGAGAAACAGCCCAAAGAAAAGGAAAAAGAATCGGACAAAGTTGAGGATAAGGAAGAGGACGATGATGGTTACCCCCACGTCAATTCCACTCTGATGATTTTTGCCGATGTTGAGAGCAAGAGTCGACTGAAAGTCATCAACACAGAAGTGAACATGGTCGCTCCAGCGACGCCCAGTTATTTGAAGTGGCCTCAGACTGCCATTACATTCGACCAGTCTGATCACCCAACACACATAGCCACCCCTGGGAGGCAAGCGTTGGTGGTCGACCCAGTCGTCGAAGGCACTCGGTTGACTAAGGTTCTGATGGATGGTGGAAGTGGCCTGAATATACTGTATGCGGAGACCTTAAAAGGAATGGGCATTCCGATGTCCAGACTCAGTGAAAGCAATATGAGTTTCGATGGGGTTATTCCTGGCAAGAAGGCTGGGTCACTCGGCCAGATCGCCCACAATGTGGTTTTCGGTGATTCCAAGAATTACCGCAAAGAAAAGTTGACGTTTGAAGTCGTCAATTTCCAGAGTGCTTATCATGCTTATGCACGTTCTATGGCTCGACCATGCTACGTGCACCTCAAATTGAAGATGGCTGGTCCTAAAGGAGTGATCACTATCACTGGCAATCGGAAGAAGGCAGAAGAGTGCTTCCAGAAGGGCTCAAAGATCGCCGATGTGCAAATGGCAGTAGTGGAATTGCAGGAATATCAAAAGAATGCAGATCCGAGTGATTTGTTGCGAGCTAACAAGCCTGCCACGGATTCAGCATTTCAGTCGTCTGGTGAAACGAAGCCGATTCATATTCACCCGACCGATCCCAATGCTGCTCCGACTCACATTTCGACAACACTCGACTCCAAATAGGAAGAAGCGCTCATCCAGTTCCTCCGTGAGAACTGGGACATCTTTGCATGGAAACCTTCTGACATGCCGGGTATTCCCAGGGGGCTGGCTGAGCACCGTTTGCGAGTCGACCCAAAAGTGAAACTAGTCAAAGAACATCTTCGACGGTCCGCCGTACAGAAGAGAAAAGCAATCGGTGAAGAAGTGGCTCGGCTCCTAGCAGTTGAGTTTATCCGAGAGATTTTTATCACTCCATGTGGCTAGCCAATGTTGTCATGGTCCCCAAGAAGGACGACTCACTTCGCATGTGCATTGACTTCAAGCATATCAATCGGGCCTGCCCGAAAGATCACCTTCCTCTCCCCCGCATCGATCAAATAGTCGACTCGACTGCGGGGTGTGAGCGCTTGTCCTTTTTGGACGCTTATTCCGGGTATCATCAGATCCGACTGTACAGACCCGATGAGATAAAAACAGCTTTCATCACCCCATTTGGGTGCTTTTGTTATGTCGCCATGCCATTCGGCTAGAAGAACACCGGAGCCACATTCATGAGGATGATTCAGAAGTGTTTACTCACTCAAATCAGTCGGAATGTGGAAGCATACATGAATGACATTGTGGTCAAGTCACGTAGAGGTTCCGACTTGCTGGCTGACCTTGCTGAAACTTTTGCCAACCTTAGAAGGTATGATATCAAGCTTAATCCATCAAAGTGCACATTCGGAGTTCCGGGCAGAAAATTACTCGGTTTTCTCGTTTGCGAACAAGGGATCGACGCTAACCCAGAGAAAGTTGGTGCCACTCTCCGAATGAAATGCCCTGTGCGTGTGCACGATGTCCAGAAGCTTACAGGTTGTTTGGCCGCCTTAAGTCGATTCATTTCTCGCCTCGGTGAAAAGGCATTGCCTCTTTACCGACTGATGAAGAAGTCTGATAAGTTCGAGTGGACTCCTGAAACTGATGTAGCATTTGCAGAGCTCAAAGCCCTGCTTTTGACCCAGCCGGTGCTTGCTGCCCCAATCAGCAAAGAGCCTTTACTGCTTTACATTGCAGCCACTGGACAAGTCGTCAGTACAGTACTTACGGTCGAGCGGGAAGAAAAAGGAAAAGCCGGTAAAGTTCAGCGCCCAGTATATTATGTTTCTGAAGTTTTGACTCCATCAAAGCAAAGATATCCACATTATCAGAAGCTTGTTAATGGGATTTATATGACCACGAAGAAGGTTGCACATTATTTACAGTCGTCAGCGACGCTTATCAGAGATTCTGAACAACAGAGATGCAACTGGTCGAGTGGCAAAGTGGGCGATTGAACTCCTTCCCTTGGATATTAAGTTTGAGGCAAAGAAAGCTATCAAGTCCCAAGCAATAGCAGATTTCCTCGCCGAGTGGATCGAACAACAACTGCCGACTCAAGTCCACTCGAAGCACTGGCCCATGTTCTTTGATGGTTCCAAGATGCTGAATGGTTCCGGTGCTGGGGTAGTACTGGTATCCCCCCGAGGAGACAAGCTCAGATATGTTCTCCAGATTCACTTTGATTCCTCCAATAACGAAGCGGAATATGAATCACTCTTATATGGGTTACGTATGGCCATCTCACTCGGCGTCCGTCGCCTCATGGTCAACGGCGACTCAAATTTGGTAGTCAATCAAGTGATGAAGGAGTGGGACGTCAGAAGCCCAGCTATGACTGGTTACTGCAATGCGGTGAGGGAGTTGGAAAAGAAGTTTGAGGGGTTAGAGCTCCATCATATACTCCGATTGAAAAATCAAGGAGCCGATGATTTGGCAAAGATAGGTTCCAAGAGGGAAGCCATTCCCAGCAACGTGTTTTTGGAACACATTCATACACCTTCAGTTCAAGAAGATCCTTTCACTGAAGAACCCCCGCAGCCTAAGAGTGCCACAGATCCAACTGAAGTCGAAGTCCCAGCCGTGGTCGACCTGATCATGGAGGTTTTGGTCATCACTCCCGACTGGACAGTGCCATACATTGCGTATATCCTTAGTAAGGAACTCCCAGAGGATGAAAAAGAGGCTCGACAGATCGTCCGTCGATCCAAAGATTTTACTATGATAAGAGGACAACTGTTTAGGGAAAGTGTAACCGGAGTCAGCTAGAAATCATAACACCAGAAGAAGGTCGGGTGATCCTCAACGACATCCACTCGGGGACCTGTGGTCACCATGCGTCCTCTTGGACCATTGTGGCGAAAGCATACCGAGCTGGATTTTATTGGCCACGAGCAAATGAAATGGCGAAAGATATAGTCGACAAATGTGAAGGCTGCCAGTTTTACTCCAACATGTCCCACAAGCCTGCGTCAGCCCTGAAGACTATTCCACTCATCTGGCCCTTTGCTGTTTGGGGATTGGATATGGTTGGACCCCTGAGGACTGGTAGGAGCGGCTTCACTCATGTGCTTGTAGCAGTCGACAAGTTTACCAAATGGATTGAAGCCAAGCCTATCAAGAATCCTGAAGCCAGTACAGCCGCCAGCTTCATCAGAGAATTGACATTCAGATATGGAGTTCCGCACAGCATCCTCACTGACAACGGGTTGAACTTTGATTCTGATGAGTTTAGAGCCTTCTGTGCTTCCCAAGGCACACGAGTCGACTATGCTTCAGTCGCCCACCCCCAGTCGAATGGAAAAGCAGAAAGCGCAAATGGCTTGATTCTGAAAGGACTGAAACCCCGACTGATGCGTGATCTCAAGCACGTAGCAGGCGCCTGGGTCGATGAACTTCCATCAGTTCATTGGGGATTGAGGACAACTCCCAATCGGTCGACTGGCCGAACTCCATTCTTCTTGGTTTATGGAGCTGAAGCTGTTCTACCGAGTGACTTGCTTCACAATGCACCCCGAGTCGAGCTCTTCTCTGAAGATGAAGCAGAACAGGCCCGGCGGGATGCAGACGATCTCCTAGAGGAGGAAAGAGATATGGCCTTAATCCGGTCGACCATTTATCAGCAATACTTGCGTCGATTCCATGCCAGAAACGTGAGTAGCCGAGCCTTTCAAGAGGGAGACTTGGTTCTTCGAGTGGATCAGCAGAAACCAGACAAGCTCGCCCCTGCTTGGGAAGGTCCCTTCATTGTCACCAGAGTTCTCCACAATGGAGCATACCATCTTTACAATGTCCAGCATCAGAAAGACGAGCCACGAGCTTGGAACGCGGAGCTTCTCCGCCCCTTTTATACTTAAGCACTCATTCGGATGAGATGTAATAAGAAATACCTTTGTAGTTTGTTTATCAAAGACAAGAGCTTTACAGTCTTCCTAAATGGTTGTTGTTGCTTTTGTTTGCGTCTGAAATCCCCCAGTGGGTGACTTTGCCGCGAATCCGTTTCGCCTAAAGTTTGAAAAATCCTACCGAGTGGTGAGCAAGCCTCTCACTCGGGGGCTTAGCCGCGAATCCGTTTCGCCTAAGTTTGAACAATTCTACCGAGTGATGAGCAAGCCTCTCACTCGGGGGCTTAGCTACAGTCCAGTACTCGCCTAAGTTTGAAAAATCCTACCGAGTGATGAGCAAGCCTCTCACTCGGGGGCTTAGCTGCAGTCCAGTACTCGCCTAAGTTTGAAAAATCCTACCGAGTGGTGAGCAACCCTCCCACTCAGGGGCTTAGCTGCAGTCCAGTACTCGCCTATGTTTGAAAAATCCTACCGAGTGGTGAGCAACCCTCCCACTCGGGGGCTTAGCTGCAGTCCAGTACTCGCCTAAGTTTGAAAAATCCTACCGAGTGGTGAGCAACCCTCCCACTCGGGGGCTTAGCTGCAATCCAGTACTCGCCCAAGTTTGAAACCCATCCCAATCCGCAAGGACGACGAGGTGCAGGTCGACTGAAACCTTCTCCTTCGAAGCTGCGCCACAAGTACAACGTGCGCTCCATCCCTATCCGCAAGGACGACGAGGTACAGGTCGACTGAAACCTTCTCCTTCGGAGCTGCGCCACAAGTACAACGTGCGCTCCATCCCTATCCGCAAGGACGACGAGGTGCAGGTCGACTGAAACCTTCTCCTTCGGAGCTGCGCCCCATGTACAACGTGTGCTCCCTCCCTATCCGCAAGGACAACGAGGTGCAGGTCGACTGCGACCTTCTCCTTCGGAGCTGCACCACAAGTACAATGTGTGCTCCCTCCCTATCCGCAAGGACGGCGAGGTGCAGGTCGACTGCAACCTTCTCCCCGGAGCTGCGCCATAAGTACAATAGCTGCATCTCAAGTACAAAGATTATTCCAATTGAAAAGCGAATTCCACTCGAAGGCAAAACACAAGCATATTCAGAGATAAACCAAGTTCAGATAAATCCTAAAGTTCTGGACGACGGATCAAAAGTATTCGAGCATCAAGCCCGAAGATGTTTAACGATTACACAATCACTCGGCATTTCGAGGCAAATATAGGTGGAGCATAATGTTTCTCGGTCACGCGTCAGGAGAAGGACTGGCTGGGTCCTAGAAACTGTCAAGGTCTATGCTGTGTACAATGCGAGTGGCGGCGTCAAGGAAAGTGTCCATGAAGGATTGGAAGGTGTGCCTCTTTGTTTTAGCAACCTTGAGCTCCGCCAGCTTGTCTTCTTTGACGTCTTTGTAGTGCACTCAGACCAAGGACAACGCGACATCAGCGCCACAGCGAGCAGATGACTTCTTCCACTCTTGCACTCGGTCAGGTATTTGATTCAGTTGAGCCATCAGAGACTCGAGGTCTTGAGACAGTTCCGCTTGAGGCCAGAGTTCAGTATCAACCCGAGTCATCGCTGCCTTCAGGCGGGCAAGATAAGCAACCGCGCTGTCCATGCGAGATTCCAACCGCAGCACATTCATCGCAACATCATCCTTGACTGGACAATTTATGGGATCGAGACCCGTCTCGACCCGCCCAGTTTCCGCTTCAAAGTCTTGGCAAAGCTCTACACAGTTGAGTAAATGGTGAGTCGACAATATAATCAAGCTTGACAGTCGACCGTAATAAGTTAGTCAATCATCTGTACCTTCAAGTTTTAGGACCAGCGTTGCAGCAAGCTGGCCCAGATAAGACTCCAACTCGCTCTTCTTGGCCTTGAGGCTCCCGAGCTCGTCAGTCAGCTTGTCCTTGTCTTTCTTCAGTCGCTCGACCTCCCGATTGGCGTCAGAGACATTAGTCTTCAGTTTGGGGTTCTCCTCTTCTAACTTGTCGGTTGAAGCAAACTTCTTGTCAGCAAGCGCCGTTTTCTCTCGCGCTTCCTTCTGTGCAACAACAAGATCCAGATCCTTCTTATCCAAAGCCCGCTTCATTTTCTCTAAAGAAATAACATTCTTCAGACGGGCTTGGAGTTGACGGTTTTCACTACATACATCTGCTCGAGTGGAGTCACTCGGTTCAAAAAATGGAAAGGAAAAGTGCCAGCAGTGAGAAAGACAGTTGACGATTGGTTACCTCCCATGGCAGCTACTTCGTCACGAGCAGTCTTGAGATTCTTCTTGGCCAATTCCAAATCAGGGTTGAGGCTGATTTGCTGCTTGTTCATTGTGGAAAGCTAAGCCCCAAGATCACAAGATTTCTGCAGTATAAGCCATATTAGTTGACCGAGATAAAAAGACATCACAGTGATAGCTACTCTAAGACTACCGCCGAATCAAAAATTCAACAGCAGCCTCGGGGACTACACCCAGTGGGTGCACTTAGCGTGCCCCCACTGGTTTGAATAAACACTCGACATGGTCTGCCCAGCGTGAGAGTAAAAAAAGCAGTTCTCAGACCATAGTCGACTGCCCGCAGTCAACCACGGTCTCGGGGACTACACCCAGTGGGTGCACATAGCGTGCCCCCACTGGTTCCGGTGTCATTCGACCTGGCCAGTCCAGACCGAGTGACAAAATTCAGATTCTCAGACCACAGTCGACTACCCGCAGTCAACTCTGGTCTCGGGGACTACACCCAGTGGGTGCACTAAGAGTGCCCCCACTAGTTCAAAGATGCAATTCAAGACGACTCAAATTGACTCATGCAACTCCAAAACAGTCACACCCCGGTGGGTGATCGGATGAGAAATATGATCAATAAGAAATCAACTAACCTGAACATTGGTCTGCAGAGCAGCTCCGGCGTTGAAGGCCACCTGACTGGCCTCATGCACCACTTTCATTTGCCCCATCACAAGGTTCAACTGAAGAAGAGCTTCCTTGGCGGCAGTCGGTGGGTCGTCCGGGGTTTGATACGCAGTGAAAAGCGAGGATGGCAGAGCAGTCGGAGCAACCGCTGGGTCTGATGCATGGAGTTGTATTGGTGCAGCAGAGGTCTGAGCAGCTGATCCTGATGGGCAATCAATCGACAGCGGGATAGCAAAAGTGATGTTGGTACGTGCCGGATCTGTCGATCGCTCGACTGTCGTCCCAGGCATCTCAGTCGACTGAGGAACCTGGGCCTCAGGCGCTTTCCCGCTCAGTTCCTTGTCCCTCCTCCTCCTTCCCCTCAGCGGTACTTCTTCTTCATCATCCGGGAGCACAACAACGTCCCGTGGTGCTGCAACAAACAGAGAAAGTCAAAGAGATAGCTGACAAACAATCCAGTCGTCCAAATAAATTCGAGTCGGGCAGACTTACTGGCTTTGGAGGTCGCTGCGTTGTTGGTTTCCTCGTCATCTGGGGTCTTGTCGATATCCATATCAGTCGCAGCCGAGGCCGGGGTGTAAAGGTTCATCATCCACTCAGTCAGTACAAGAGAATCGGTCAGAACAAGAAAATACGGGGAGAAGATTTACCCAGAAGCAACAGGAACGTCCATCTTGATTCTAGGCAAGGTCTTCCGAGCCTTTGAAGGATTGATCTTGGGCTGCTTGGTGACCTTCTCAGCCAATTCTGGAGTCGAAGACCGAGCGCGCTTTTGAGATGGAGCACTCAAGGCCACAGCCTTGCCGCGCCTGCCCGCGGGATCATGGTGTTGCTTGGATCGACGTTCGAAACAAGGTGGTGAGTCGGCTACCTCCTCGTCGTCCGACTCATCGCTCTCATCTTCATCATCGTCGGCTGGTGACTCCCACTCGCCGCTCTCCTCCGCGCTGTCCTCGCCTTCATGGTCCTGCTCCAGAGCTTGTTCCCCATTGGGCATTGAGTACATCTCTGTATAAATCTACAAAACAAGGAGCCGAGTGGAAATCAGTAGGATCAACAAACAGTCAGAAAACAGATCCAAATTCAATCAGTTGTAGTGGACAAACCTTGTCTGGCTGGTTGCTGTCGCTGAAAGGGTTGACTCTCCTGGCGCCCCTGGGGTTGGTTGTCCTTGTTCCCGGTGATGCCCCTCAGCCACTGGGCCACTGTTTTGGCCGCCACCTCCTCCGGATGAACCCGAGCGGTATCACCAGCCCCGGAGTACATCCACATGTAGTGGTCACGAGCTTGGAGTGGTTGAATGCACCGACTGAGGAACATCTCCAGCAGATCCATGCCGGTGACACCTTGGTTGATCAGTTGAACTACGCTCTCGACCAGCATGCCCGTCTCCGCCTTCTCCGCGGCGGTCACTTTCAACGAAGATGGAGTTTGAAAACGATCAAAAGAGAAAGGGGGAAGTCCAGTCGACTGGCCTGGGGTCACGATATCTTGGCAATAGAACCAGGTCGACTGCCAGCCCCTGACCGACTCAGGAAGAGTCATCAAAGGGAAGGAACTCCTCTTCCTCTTCTGAATATGCAGACCCCCACACATCTGGATAACATGGGTTTTCTCGTCGTTCGAGTTCGCTTTCTTCACTGGATGGTGAAAATGTGCTTGAAAAGACCCCAGTGTGGTCGACACCCCAGGAAATTCTCGCACATGGACACGAATGCGGCAAGGTATGTTATGGTGTTGGGAGTGAAATGATGGAGTTGAGCCCCGAAGAAATTCAAGAAACCTCGAAAGAAGGGGTGTGGAGGAAGCGATAAGCCGCGGTCGACATGACTGGCGAGCAGAACACACTCACTCGATCGCGGCTGTGGCTCCGTTTCCCTCTCCGGCAGCCACGCGGACTCATGGATGATCAGCCCTAACTCGGCCATATCGTCCAAGTCTTCCTGCCGAACTGAGGATTGGATCCAATCTCCCTGGATCCAACCCGACGGCAGCCCCGAGCGCGATGAAGATCCCCGATTCTTCTTCTTGCTTTTCCCCGCCCCCGTCGCCTTCTTCGCGCGTTCCAGTGTCGCCTTCTTCATGCCCATTCTCGCACATGGCGGCAGTGCGGCGGCGTCGAGAGTGAAGAAGCTGAACGAGGTAAAGGAGCAACAGGAAGAAGACGGAGAATGGGCACGTACAGTGCGGACGCCTCGGCCTCGCCGCTTTTAAAGGCCTACTTCCGAGTGACTGACGCGTGGGCCCGAACGATCCTGTCAAATCCCTTAACAGTCGCACACGGGATACGTGGCGAAAAGGGTGGCGCAAAAATCAAAACATCCTATTTTATCTACTCCGCTTACCACGGCGCGCTCCGCCTGGCGCGCTTACACCAAAATTTCGAATCCCGCGAAATCCGGGAACTGTTAGAAATATGCCCTAGAGGCAATAATAAATTGGTTATTATGATATTTCCTTGTTCATGATAATCGTTTATTATCCATGCTAAAATTGTATTGATAGGAAACTCAGATACATGTGTGGATACATAGACAACACCATGTCCCTAGTAAGCCTCTAGTTGACTAGCTCGTTGATCAATAGATGGTTACGGTTTCCTGACCATGGACATTGGATGTCGTTGATAACGGTATCACATCATTAGGAGAATGATGTGATGGACAAGACCCAATACTAAGCCTAGCACAAGATCGTGTAGTTCGTTTGCTAAGAGCTTTTCTAATGTCAAGTATCATTTCCCTAGACCATGAGATTGTGCAACTCCCGGATACCGTAGGAATGCTTTGGGTGTACCAAACGTCACAACACAACTGGGTGGCTATAATGGTGCACTACAGGTATCTCCGAAAGTGTCTGTTGGGTTGGCACGAATCGAGACTGGGATTTGTCACTCCGTGTAAACGGAGAGGTATCTCTGGGCCCACTCGGTAGGACATCATCATAATGTGCACAATGTGACCAAGGATTTGATCACGGGATGATGTGTTATGGAACGAGTAAAGAGACTTGCCGGTAATGAGATTGAACAAGGTCTCGGGATACCGACGATCGAATCTCGGGCAAGTACCATACCGGTAGACAAAGGGAATTGTATATGGGATTGATTGAATCCTTGACATCGTGGTTCATCCGATGAGATCATCGTGGACCATGTGGGAGCCAACATGGGTATCCAGATCCCGCTGTTGCTTATTGGCCGGAGAACGTCTCGGTCATGTCTGCATGGTTCCCGAACCCGTAGGGTCTACACACTTAAGGTTCGATGACGCTAGGGTTATAGGGAATAGATATATGTGGTTATCGAATGTTGTTTGGAGTCCCGGATGAGATCCCGGACGTCACGAGGAGTTTCGGAATGGTCCGGAGGTAAAGATTTATATAAGGGAAGTCATGTTTTGGTCACCGGAAAAGTTTCGGGTGCTATCGATAACGTACCGGGACCACCGGGAGGGTCCCGGGGGTCCACCAGGTGGGGCCACCAGCCCCAGACGCCTACGTGGGCCAATAGTGGGAAGGTACCAGCCCCTAGGTGGGCTGGGGCGCCTCCCACCAAGGCCCAAGGCGCCCTCAAGAGGAGAGGGGGCAAACCCTAGGAGCAGATGGGCCCTAAGGCCCACCCTAGGTGCGCCCCCCTCTCTCCCCCTTGGCCGCCACCCAGATGGGATCTGGGGGCTGCCGCCACCCCTGGGGAGGGAACCCTAGGTGGGGGCGCAGCCCCACCTCTTCCCCTATATATACTTGAGGTATGGGGGCTGCCCAACACATGATTTGCTCTCCCTCTTGGCGCAGCCCTACCTCCCTCCCTCCTCGTCTCTCGTAGTGCTTGGCGAAGCCCTACTGGAGTAGCACGCTCCTCCACCACCACCACGCCGTCGTGCTGCTGCTGGACGGAGTCTTCCCCAACCTCTCCCTCTCTCCTTGCTGGATCAAGGCGTGGGAGACGTCACCGGGCTGCACGTGTGTTGAACGCAGAGGCGCCGTGGTTCGGCGCTTAGATCGGAATCAACCGCGATCTGAATTGCTACGAGTACGACTCCTTCATCCGCGTTCTTGCAACGCTTCCGCATCGCGATCTACAATGGTATGTAGATGCACTCCTCTTCCCCTCGGTGCTAGATTACTCCATAGATTGATCTTGGTGATGCGTAGAAAATTTTGAATTTCTGCTACGTTCCCCAACAGTGGCATCATGAGCTAGGTCTATGCGTAGTTTCTATGCACGAGTAGAACATAAAGTAGTTGTGGGCGCCGATTTTGTCAATTTACTTGCCATTACTAGTCTTATCTTGATTCGGCGGCATCGTGGGATGAAGCGGCCCGGACCGACCTTACACATACACTTACGTGAGACAGGTTCCACCGACTGACATGCACTAGTTGCATAAGGTGGTTAGCGGGTGTCTGTCTCTCCCACTTTAGTCGGATCGGATTCGATGAAAAGGGTCCTTATGAAGGGTAAATAGAAATTGGCATATAACATTGTGGTTTTTGCGTAGGTAAGAAACGTTCTTGCTAGAAACCCATAGCAGCCACGTAAAACATGCAACAACAATTAGAGGACGTCTAACTTGTTTTTGCAGGGTATGCTATGTGATGTGATATGGCCAAAAGGATATGATGAATGATATATGTGATGTATGAGATTGATCATGTTCTTGTAATAGGAATCACGACTTGCATCTCGATGAGTATGACAACCGGCATGAGCGATAGGAGTTGTCTTAATTTATTGTATGACCTGCGTGTCAATGAAAAACGCCATGTAATTACTTTACTTTATTGCTAACCATTAGCCATAGTAGTAGAAGTAATAGTTGGCGAGACAACTTCATGAAGACACGATGATGGAGATCATGGTGTCATGCCGGTGACGAAGGTGATCGTGCCGCGCCTCGAAGAACGAGATCAAAAGGCGCAAGATGATATTGGCCATATCATGTCACTTTATGATTTGCATGTGATGTTTGTCATGTTTACATCTTATTTGCTTAGAACGACGGTAGCATAAATAAGATGATCCCTCACTAAAATTTCAAGAGACGTGTTCCCCCTAACTGTGCACCGTTGCGAAGGTTCGTTGTTTCGAAGCACCACGTGATGATCGGGTGTGATAGATTCTAACGTTCGAATACAACGGGTGTTGACGAGCCTAGCATGTACAGACATGGCCTCGGAACACATGCGAAACACTTAGGTTGACTTGACGAGCCTAGCATGTACAGACATGGCCTCGGAACACAAGAGATCGAAAGGTCGAACATGAGTCGTATAGTAGATGCGATCAACATGGAGATGTTCACCGATGATGACTAGTCCGTCTCACGTGATGATCGGACACGGCCTAGTTTGACTCGAATCATGTATCACTTAGATGACTAGAGGGATGTCTATCTGAGTGGGAGTTCATTAAATAATCAGATGAACTTAATTATCATGAATATAGTCAAAAAGTCTTTGCAAATTATGTCATAGCTTACGCTTTAGTTCTACTGTTTAAGATATGTTCCTAGAGAAAATTTAGTTGAAAGTTGGTAGTAGCAATTATGCGGACTGGGTCCGTGAACTGAGGATTGTCCTCATTGCTGCACAGAAGCCTTATGTCCTTAATGTACCGCTCGGTGTGCTGAACCTCGAACATCGTCTGTAGATGTTACGAAACATCTGACATACACATTTTGATGACTACGTGATAGTTCAGTGTGTGATGCTAACGGTTTAAAATTGTGGCGACAAGACGGTTTTGAAAACGTCGCAGAACATATGAGATGTTCCAAAGACTGAAATTGGGATTTCAGACTAATGCCCACGTCAAGAGGTATGAGACCTCTGACAAGTTTCTTAAGCCTGCAAACTAAGGGAGAAAGCTCAATCGTTGAGCATGTGCTCAGATTGTCTGAGTACTACAATCACTTGAATCGAGTGGGAGTTAATCTTCCAGATGAGATAGTGATGGTTCTCCATAGTCACTGCCACCAAGCTATTAGAGCTTCGTGATGAACTATAACATATCAGGGATAGATATGATGATCCTTGAGCAACTCGCGATGTTTGACACCGCGAAAGTAGAAATCAAGAAGGAGCATCAATTGTTGATGGTTAGTAAAACCACTAGTTTCTAGAAGGGCAAGGGCAAAAGGGATACTTCATGAAACAGCAGATCATTTGCTGCTCTAGTACAGAATCCCAAGGTTGAACCCAAACCCGAGACTAAGTGCTTCTGTAATGAGGGGAACGGTCACTGAAGCAGAACTACCCTAGATACTTGATAGATGAGAAGGCAGGCAAGGTCGACAGAAGTATATTGGATATACATTATATGAATGTGTACTTTACTAGTACTCCTAACAGCACCAGGGTATTAGATACCAGTTCGGTTGCTAAGTGTTAGTAACTCAAAATAAAAGCTGCGGAATAAACGGAGACTAGCTAAAGGTGAGATGACGATATGTGTTGGAAGTGTTTCCAAGGTTGATGTGATCAAGCATCGCATGCTCCCCCTACCATCGAGATTGGTGTTAAACCTAAATAATTGTTATTTGGTGTTTGCGTTGAGCATAAACATGATTGGATTATGTTTATCGCAATACGGTTATTCATTTAAGGAGAATAATGGTTACTCTGTTTATTTGAATAATACCTTCAATGGTCTTGCACCTGAAATGAATCTCGATCGCAGTGATACACATGTTCGTGCCAAAAGATATAAAATAGTAATGATAGTACCACATACTTGTGGCACTGCCATTTGAGTCATATTGGTATAGAACGCATGAAGAAGCTCCATGTAGATGGATCTTTGGACTCACTCGTTCTTGAAAAGATTGAGACATGCGAACCATGTCTATTGGTATATATATGCATGAAGAAACTCCATGCAGATGGATCATTTGGACTCACTTGTTTTTGAATCACTTGAGACATGCAAATCATACCACATGGGCAAGATGACTGAAAGGCCTCGTTTTCTGTAAGATGGAACAAGAGAGCAACTTGTTGAAAGTAATACATTTGATGTGTGTAGTCCAATGAGTGCTGAGGCACGCAGTGGATATCGATATGTTCTTACTTCACAGATGATTTGAGTAGATGCTGAGAATATTTACTTGATGAAACACAAGTCTGAATTATTGAAAGGTTCAAGTAATTTCAGATTGAAGTTGAAGATCGTCGTGACAAGAGGATAAAATGTCTATGATATGATCATAGAGATATCTGAGTTACGAGTTTGGCACACAATTAAGACATTGTGGAAAGTGTTTCACAATTAATACCGCCTGGAACACCACAGTGTGATGGTTTGTCTGAACATCATAACTGCACCCTATTGGATATGGTGCATACCATGATGTCTCTTATCGAACTACCACTATCGTTTATGGGTTAGGCATTAGAGACAACCGCATTCACTTTAAAAGGGGCACCCTGCAATTCCGTTGAGACGACACCGTTTAGAGAAACCTAAGTTGTCGTTTTCTTAAAAGTATGGGGCTGCGATGCTTATGTGAACAAGTTTCAGGCTGATAAGCTCGAACCCAAAGCGGATAAATGCATCTTCATAGAATACCCAAAACAGTTGGGTATACCTCCTGTTTCAGATCTGGAAGTAAACAGGTCCTTTCTCGAGAAAAAGTTTCTCTCGAAAGAATTGAGTGGGAGGATGGTGGAGACTTGATGAGGTTATTGAACAATAACTTCAACTAGTGTGTAGCAGGGCACAGGAAGTTGTTCCTGTGGAACCTACACCAATTGAAGTGGAAGCGTATGATAGTGATCATGAAACTTCGGATCAAGTCACTACCAAACCTCGTAGGTCGATAAGGATGCGTACTACTTCGAGTGGTACGTAATCTTGTCTTGGAAGTCATGTTGCTAGACAACAATGAACCTACGAGCTATGGAGAAGCGATGGTGGGCCCGGATTCCAACGAATGGCTCGAGGCCATAAAATCCGAGAGAGGATCCATGTATAAAACAAAGTATAGACTTTGGACGAACTACTTGATGGTCGTAAGGCTGTTGGGTGCAGATGGATTTTAAAAAGGAAGACAGACAATAATGGTAAGTGTCACCATAAAGAAAGCTCGACTTGTCGTTAAGATGTTTTCCGGCAAGTTCAAGGAGTTGACTGCGATGAGACTTTCTCACTCGTAGCGATGCTAAGAGTCTGTTGGAATTGTATTAGCAGTTACTGCATTATTTATGAAATCTTGCAGATAGGATGTCAAAACATTGTTTCCTCGACGATTTTCTTGAGGAAAGGTTGTATGTGATACAACCAGAAGGTTTTTGTCAATCCTAAAAGAAGCTAACAAGTATGCAAAGCTCCAGCAATCCTTCTAAGGACTGGAGTAAGCATCTCGGAGTTGGAATGTACGCTTTGATGAGATGATCAAAGATTTTGGGTTTATACAAAGTTTATGAGAAACTTGTATTTCCAAAGAAGTGAGTGGGAGCACTATAGAATTTCTGATGAGTATATGTTGTTGACATATTGTTGGTCAGAGATGATGTAGAATTTCTGGAAAGCATACAGGGTTATTTGAAAAGTGTTTTTCAATGGAAAACCTGGATTAAGCTACTTGAACATTGAGCATCAAGATCTATAAGGATAGATCAAAAACGCTTAATAGTACTTTCAAATGAATACATACCGTGACAAGTTTTTGAAGGAGTTCAAAATAGATCAGCAAAGAAGGAGTTCTTGGCTATGTTACAAGGTGTGAGTATTGAGTAAGACTCAAGACCTGACCACAGCAGAAGAGAGAGAAAGGACGAAGGTCGTCCCCTATGCTTTAGACGTAGGCTCTACAGTATGCTATGATGTGTACCGCACATGAAGTGTGCCTTGCCATGAGTTGGTCAAGGGGTACAATAGTGATCCGGGAATGGTTCACATGACAGCGGTTGAACTTATCCTTAGTATCTAGTGGACTAAGGAAATTTTCTCGATTATGGAGGTGAAAAGGAGTTCGTCGTAAAGGGTTACGTCGATGCAAACTTTGACACTAATCCGGATGACTCTGAGTAGTAAACCGGATTCGTATAGTAGAGCAGTTATTTGAAATGGCTCCAAGTAGCGCGTGGTAGCTGCATCCACAAGATGACATAGATATTCGTAAAGCACACATGGATCTGAAAGGTTCAGACCCGTTGACTAATAACCTCTCCCACAAGCGAGATATGAACAAACCCCATGGGTGTTGGATTCATTACATTCACATGGTGATGTGAACTAGATTATTGACTCTAGTAAACTCTTGGGTATTAATCACATGGCGATGTGAACTAGATTATTGACTCTAGTGCAAGTGGGAGACTGTTAGAAATATGCCCTAGAGGCAATAATAAATTGGTTATTATTATATTTCCTTGTTCATGATAATCGTTTATTATCCATGCTAAAATTGTATTGATAGGAAACTCAGATACATGTGTGGATACATAGACAACACCATGTCCCTAGTAAGCCTCTAGTTGACTAGCTCGTTGATTAATAGATGGTTACGGTTTCCTGACCATGGACATTGGATGTCGTTGATAACGGGATCACATCATTAGGAGAATGATGTGATGGACAAGACCCAATCCTAAGCCTAGCACAAGATCTTTTCTAATGTCAAGTATCATTTCCTTAGACCATGAGATTGTGCAACTCCCGGATACCGTAGGAATTCTTTGGGTGACCACACGTCACAACGTAACTGGGTGGCTATAAAGGTGCACTACAGGTATCTCCGAAAGTGTCTGTTGGGTTGGCATGAATCGAGACTGGGATTTGTCACTCCATGTAAACGGAGAGGTATCTCTGGGCCCACTCGGTAGGACATCATCATAATGTGCACAATGTGACCAAGGAGTTGATCACGGGATGATGTGTTACGGAACGAGTAAAGAGACTTGCCGGTAACGAGATTGAACAAGGTATCGGGATACCGACGATCGAATCTCGGGCAAGTACCATACCGGTAGACAAAGGGAATTGTATACGGGGTTGATTGAATCCTTGACATCATGGTTCATCCGATGAGATCATCGTGGAACATGTGGGAGCCAACATGGGTATCCAGATCCCGCTGTTGGTTATTGGCCGGAGAACGTCTCGGTCATGTCTGCATGGTTCCCGAACCCGTAGGGTCTACACACTTAAGGTTCGATGATGCTAGGGTTATAGGGAATAGATATACGTGGTTACCGAATGTTGTTCGGAGTCCCGGATGAGATCCCAGACGTCACGAGGAGTTCCGGAATGGTCCGGAGGTAAAGATTTATAAATGGGAAGTCCTGTTTTGGTCACCGGAAAAGTTTCGGGTGCTATCGGTAACGTACCGGGACCACCGGGAGGGTCCCGGGGGTCCACCAGGTGGGGCCACCAGCCCCAGAGGCCTACGTGGGCCAATAGTGGGAAGGTACCAGCCCCTAGGTGGGCTGGGGCACCTCCCACCAAGGCCCAAGGCGCCCTCAAGAGGAGAGGGGGCAAACCCTAGGAGCAGATGGGCCCTAAGGCCCACCCTACGTGCGCCCCCCCTCTCTCCCCCTTGGCCGCCACCCAGATGGGATCTGGGGGCTACCGCCACCCCTGGGGAGGGAACCCTAGGTGGGGGCGCAGCCCCTCCTCTTCCCCTATATATACTTGAGGTATGGGGGCTGCCCAACACATGATTTGCTCTCCCTCTTGGCGCAGCCCTACCTCCCTCCCTCCTCGTCTCTCGTAGTGCTTGGCGAAGCCCTGCTGGAGTACCGCGCTCCTCCACCACCACCACGCCGTCGTGCTGCTGCTGGACGGAGTCTCCCCCGACCTCTCCCTCTCTCCTTGCTGGATCAAGGCGTGGGAGACGTCACCGGGCTGCACGTGTGTTGAACGCGGAGGCGCCGTGGTTCGGCGCTTAGATCGGAATCAACCACGATCTGAATTGCTACGAGTACGACTCCTTCATCCGCGTTCTTGCAACGCTTCTGCATCGCGATCTACAATGGTATGTAGATGCACTCCTCTTCCCCTCGGTGCTAGATTACTCCATAGATTGATCTTGGTGATGCGTAGAAAATTTTGAATTTCTGCTACGTTCCCCAACAGGAACCTCTACAACCGAGCACACCAAAGATTCTGTGTCAAGGATAACACTCGATAGATGACATTATAAAAACCAGTCGGCCAGTTCTGAATCGATCAAGGCGACTGAAACGAAGTCGAAGTTCCAACAACTGGCATCCATTTGGAGATGACAGCAAGAGTCAAACCAAGGTCAACTTGTACCTTCTTTTCACTCGGGCCTCAATCCATTCGGGGGCTAATGATGAGGACATAGACCTGGGGTAGGGTAATAGGCCTGACCTATACGTCCTACCTAAGGTCCTTGTCCTAGAAGCAAAGAGGTTCAAGAGTAAATAGAAGGGACCGAACAAAGGTGTCGAGTGAAATCCACTAGACCTACCATTCACTCGGAGACCCCCCCCTTTATTTAGGTCACTCGACCACTAAACCACTCGACGTGCATAAGACCGAAAGCCACTCCGCGCAGCCACGGTCGGGCATTTACCCTTAGACTTAATAGTCATTTATAGCACTTTACTATGGACGTTACCTGTAACGCTCCTTCTTTATGAACATTGAACCCTGTGTAACGGAGGGGAGCTAAGGTCCTGGCGCACTCTATATAAGCCACCCCCCTCCTCTGGGACAAGGGTTCACACCCCCTGTAACACACACGCATATAATCCAGTCAACCGCCTCCGGGCTCCGAGACGTAGGGCTGTTACTTCCTCCGAGAAGGGCCTGAACTCGTAAAACTTGTGCGTACATCTTCTCCATAGCTAGGATCTTGCCTCTACATCCCTAACCCCCCATTCTATTGTCAGACTTAGAACCACGACAACGAGCACACGCGAAACAGAGAGGAAAGCTCCAGCCAGAGCGCGTCGAGACGTTGCCAGGCGCCGTGTCTTCACGCTGTCACCACACTGGCATGGTCAAGACGACGCCCAGGCGCATCCAAACCTTGTCTATGCTTTCGTCCATGCAGTGTTTAGTCTAGGAGTGGTGATAGCTCATAACCAGGCCGACCAGATTGGACTTAACTAAGCTGACAAGTTTTTGACCAGAAACATGGTCGCCAAGTTAAGCAATCTTGTAGAAGGTCATTAGGGCTGATCTCCTAGAGTTTAGGTTTTCTTAGGAGGGTGTTTAAGCTCAAGAAAGATCAGGGCCAAAAGATCAAGGAAAAATGTACTTGCTGTACAAACTGGAATTTTGGGCCAGAAGAGAAATGATTTTCTATAGCAAAAATATTACAAAAAGTCATGCAATATTTTTGCTTGGGAAGGTGTGTCAAGGTTCAGAGAATATTCAGGATTTATCTCAGATTTTTGGGAGCAAGAAAAATTAGGGTTGCTTTGGAGCACAAGTTTCTGAATCGAATTTTAGAGAGGAAAATGAATATTTTTCTTTTATGAAAAATATTCATTTGATTATTTTGGGAATTTATCAGGGAAATATAGTTGAATGAGGAGTAGATAGGTCACTTGGGTGAAAGTCAAGGATATGCCCAAGTGACAAGTCCAGAAACAGGGAGAAGGCAAAGTCCGGAAAAAGAGAGAAAGCACAATCCAGGCTGTCACAAACCTCCCCCCACTTAGGATGAATCTCGTCCTCGAGATTCGGTTGCTTGGGAAAACCATTCTGGGTATACAGTCCTTAAAAATTCCTCTCTTTCCCAGGTGGCTTCCTCTTCGGTGTGATGCTCCCACTGAACCTTGTAAAACCTTATTTATTTGCTCCGAGTGACCCTTTCTGTCTGATCCAATATCCTGATTGGCTTCTCCTCATAAGTCAAATCCATAGCCAATTCTATCTCTGCCATATCAGTCCTCTTTTCAGGTGGCGAGATGCATCTCCTCACCTTGGAAACCTAGATTTGTTTGTGCAAGAGATCATGTGTGCCAAAATTTGGGTGATTTGGAGGTGGTCGAGAAAATCACCGCATTCCGGAGGGACCATTTGGCCCCCTCACTTAAGCCAGTTTTTGAACAAAGGTGATTTTTTCACCACCTCCAAATCACCCAAATTTTCTTTTACACGGTGACCCACATGTCTATGAATTTGTTTTGGAAAAAATCACATTTTCTACAAAAACTGGCTTAAGTGAGACCAAATGGTCCCTCGTGTTTAAGCGTGATTTTTTCGACTTTCTCTAAATCACCTATAATTTTGCACACTTGATATGTTGCACAAACATAGCTAGGTTTTCAAGGTTTTGCAATTTTTTTATTTTTCTTAATTTATTCTGCCCTCTAGACTGACTGATCAAACCTTCGGTCTACACCTTAAGAGGGCATTGTAGGATACATTTTTTCCAAATTTCTTTCATAGACATGTTTGGAACATCTATTTGAGCATGTAGAACAAATTTGGGGTGATTTGGACGTGGTGAATAAAATCACATTTTCTAACAAAACTGGCTTAAGTGAGACCAAATGGCCCGTCGTGTTTTAGCGTGATCTTTTCGACCTTCTCTAAATCACCTATAATTTTGCACACTTGATATGTTGCACAAACATAGCTAAGTTTTCAAGGTTTTACAATTTTTCTATTTTTTTGAATTTATTCTGCCCTGTAGACTGACTGATCAAAACAGCGGTCTACACCTTAAGGGGGCATTGTAGGATTTTTTTTTTCAAAATTTCTTTCATAGACATGTTTGGCTCATCTATTTGAGCATGTAGAACAAATTTGGGGTGATTTGGAGGAGTTGAAAAAAAATCACCTTTTCTCGTTCCAGGACTTAACGTTTTTAGTCCCACCTCGCCCCCCGAGCAAGTCATGCACCTGCTTAAATACCTTCATCTATTTGATTATTACAAGCGTTGGTCTTCCTTGCACTCTACATGGAGGATATGTAGGATGAGTATGATTCATCATCTGTATTCATCCTGTATATTCTTCAATTGGAGAGCATGGATGACTAATGTATTTTTCGGATTTATCGGCTTTTATTTTGTTGTCAGGAGCGAAATATAATTCCTCCATTACGTCTATTTCCAAATTTTATCGTGCAAAATAAACAAGCTACACGTTGGCCATGAAGAAACCATGATTCTTGAGGCTGCACTTCAAAAACTCACATATAAAATGCAAAAAAATTATCCCAAACTGATACTGTTACAAGGGAGTGGACAACCAAATAGCTGAGTCATACATTATGAGGAAGTCACTAACTGACAGAATGAAGTATTTTATAGAAAAGGTCACATGATACTAGACATAGACAACAATGCACACGCCAACATCAGGTTGATCGTCGACGTACTTGCTGTCCGACCGTGCGCACAATGTTGTAGCTATCATAGTTCTGCTTTGAGATCCTACACATAAGGATACTATTAATGCCATGGAATATATTTGGACACATTAAAACATTAAATTATGGCATATTAGGTACCTCTGTCAATTTGGAGCATGTACGTCGATTGTGACCATCTGCCTCATGACAATAGCTGCATCTACCCTTTGTTCTTGTTTTCTTCATCTTTGCCTGTAGCCTTTTCTTCGGAGAACCTCGGCCTGGCACACGCACGTGATCCAGAACCTTTTCAAAACCTTCGCCATCCAGGTTAGCCAATTGTGGCATCAACGGGCCAAACCTAATGCTGTTACCCTGAGCATTAGTTGATCCCTTGCTATCAGCTTGTTCACTTGTTGATCCCTTGCAAACATCTTGTCCTTCCAAAACCCTTTTTAGATGCTGAAACGCCTGATCAGAGTGGCATGCCTTGAAACATGATGTGTGACTAAAATTCCTTAGCTTACGGTACCTTTGTAGGGCTGCAGAGTATGCATACATCTCGCTCTTTCTGGTCAGTGCGAATGCACATTTTGCACTCATTGTCCACCTAGTGGGAACACAACATCTGGGCAATGTTTCTTCTTGTAAAATTCCCAATATGTAAAATATGTGGGAACATGGTGTGCCTGCGCATTCCAATTTGCAGCAAGAACAACTGATACTACGAAGCAGACCTTCCTTCGACTCTGTGCGCACTTTGATCTTTTTATCCATTCTTTCCTTCTTAGACACAACGTATGCGGTAACTTCTGCTGCATCAAGTACCTCTCTGATCTCACATTTTTTACAGCATCTATGCTCCATAAGACCAACTTAAACACAGCAGGAGTGAAAACTTTCGCGACGTGTTTCCCAAGAACTGAAGCATTTTTCTCTGTGAATAGAATGGACAGCAAGGCCTCGACGTCTTGGAGAGCCTCGTTCAAGCGTCGTGACGCAAGGCAACGCTCATAGTGCTCAAGCATTTGAAACAATGTCATCTTAGCCTCAAGATGCGTATGTAGCACCGAGTTTAAATTCTCACTCCGCTGGTTGCTGCTCAATCCTAACGACCCTCAAGATATGGAGCACACCACAGTTTTCTCATCTTATACATCTGATGCAGCCAGGAGTCCTCACTTGTTACTTTATTCCGTTGTAAGAAGTGTAACCATTTTCTCTCATGCTCTTCAATGGAAGATGTATCATATATGAAAGATCTGAATTCCTCCTTTACCGCGTCATCATGCAGATGGCGCACAATGTTATGCTGAATGTGCCATATACATAGCCTATGGTTTGAGTCAAGCCACACCACCCTGATTGCTCTCTGCATTGCAAGGTCCCCATCCATGATCACATATATATAGGATGCTTCTGTACCATAGCATCAGAAAAGGTCCGCAACATCCACTCGTATGCCTGGCTTCTTTCATGTGAAATGATACCACATGCAAAAATAACGGTGCTGCGGTGGTGATTCAACCCGACAAACGGCACAAATGGCAGATTGTACTTATTGGTTCTGTATGTGCTATCAAAAACAATAATGTCTCCGAAAGCCTCGTAGTCAAGTCGGGATTGACTATCACACCAGAACAGTCCCTTCAGATGGCCAGCTTCATCAACCAAGTACCTGAAGAAAAAATCAGAATATTCCTCTTGCCTTGCCACCATGTGATGGATCACCGTTTGAGCATCCCCGGAAGAAATTGTTTCCTGCTTGTTAGCATGGCAGAAATTGTAAATGTCCCTCATAATGCATCCAACCTCATCATATCCACCGTATTGCATGCACATAATATCCATAATATGGTGTTTTCTGATCCCAGATTTTTCCATGTCTGCAATGTCCGCTTTCTGCTCATCGCTAGTTCTTCCGTGTGAACGCAAAAGACACGACAGATCCCGTGGGGCTAGAGGATGGTTGTGTCCATCGATGAAATCCTTCACAAACCACTGGCCTATTTCCTCCAGTCTTGCAATCACCAATTTAGCTGTACACCCTACACGAGTTATACTCCGTGGCCTCCTCTTTCTATCTTCCATCTTCCTCTTTATGTGCTTCTCTTCACGAACCCCTTCATGACTGCACACAAATTTCCTTAAAATTATATGGCAGTTGGATTCATCCCACTCAACATAGCTTCTCCGGACACTAAAACCTTTCTCAAGACCATATTTGTTATAGAATCTATAACCTTCATCCTCACTATTAAACATTTTGTTGGCAATATGATAGTACTCCATCATTGACTCATGACTTACATCCGCCATATCTTCCTGCATCACAATTTAGACGAATAAAAATCTAAAAGGACAAACATAAATGCATGCAAAATGCAGTACGAAATCTTGCGTGGAATTTTAAACTTTGCTCCTTGTACATGTTATGGCAAGCGATCATAAACATCCATAAACTGGGTCCCCCATAAACTAGTGAAGTGACCATGGATGATGAAAAATTCTAAATTGAATTGCATGCACTAGGGAAACATAAATCGATGATGACTAAAAAAATCTAAGTAGGAAGTGCAGGCTACGAAACAAAGTAAGTTGATGGCGATATCTCCCGCAGTCATTGATATCTCCTGCTGCATCAAGAAAAACAAGCCTACTTTCAGAACAAGCATTGATATCTCCCGGCGGCCTAACCGAGGGGCCAACCGCAGAGTATAGATCCATCTACGAGGAAGTTGGAGTTTTTGCTAAGAGTCACTTCCAATGGGCCAATCAAACAGGACTTGACGAGAACGAGGACTGGATCTAGACGTCGTGGACGTGATCGGTTCAAAACAGAATATTTTACCCTGGACCACTTATGCCCTTCTCTGATTAAAGTAATTAAGTTAATTCATTTTTAATCCCCCACCATATCGGACGGCTAATAAAAATCGGAGGGGTAAGTACTCGAAATATCTGCCAGTACTTTCCCAATCACCGTAAAGGAGCTCTAAATCCTATTCAGATACACTTCATTTGAGGTCAAGTAGGTTGCTCTTCAACTTCTTGTTATCTATGTATATTGTGTCCAACACCCCTCAGAGCATTGAACTTTGATTAAATTGCAAGTGCTCTCTCAGCACCAATTTAACACTACATATAATATCAGATTAGTCATCCTTCCAAGGTTGTATATTCTGGTGCACGGTCATGTTAAATACATTTAGTTGCACACTTTACATTGCCATCATGTTTTATAAGGCTGGATAAATGGATTTAATTAATTATTTTCTGGATAAGTAAAAGTGAATTGTTAATGCTCGTGAAATCTGCAAAATATAGATGTTTTCTATCCCTTTATTTCTATTTATCCGAAATCATACTATGGTTTGTTATGACATGATGATAGTACAATTGTCCTGTCAGATGATCTTAAAAATGACTCAAACATAATTAATGGGAAGCGCATAAAATATATAAAGCTATAGCCCGTACAATAAAAATTGCACTTTGTCAGCAAAATATATAATAAGGTAGTTTCAGATTGATATAAAAGTCTATGAATCATCTAATAAGGAATTTTATCATGGTGATATATCCAATAAACTTACTAGATGTACTAATTTATGTTATTTTGCTATGCTTTATATAGTTCAATTGCATTTTGCTGTGATAGATCTATGACTTTGGGATGGACATAATGGAAAATGCTCAACTTTCATGCTGCTTAATAAACACATCGACAAGCTTATGGAGAATTCACCTAATAGACATCTAAGTTGAAACTTGAAGAATATCTAATAAACTCTCTCTCTCTCTCTCTCCCTCTCCCTCTCCCTCTCCTCCTCTTCTGTGTGTGTAGTAAACCGTAGTATTCCAATGTCTGAGAAAAGTCATCATTTCAGCGGAATACAGAAGACAGAGGGATGTGGGCACCTGTGTACCCCAATCCGTAGAGTCTGCATGGACGGATTTGATTTCGGGCGTAGGTTTCTGGTCTGCCCAAGAGAGGTTTGAAATAAAACAATTTGTTTTCTATGCTATGCGTTCATCAGTTACATCCACAATTTAACTTCGCTATGTTCCTGTACTATAGGGATATGACACATGTGGATAATTGAAGTGGATGGATGAAGAATTGAAGGGGAGAGCGAGGACTATTATCCACAAGCTCGGTGAAGAAAAATGGGTGCTAAGGAAATCAAATATGTGATACGTCTCCAACGTATCTATAATTTTTTATTGTTCCATGCTATTATATATTCTGTTTTGGATGTATAATGGGCTTTATTATACACTTTTATATTATTTTTGGGACAAACCTATTAACCGGAGGCCCAGCCCAAATTGCTGTTTTTTTGCCTATTTCAGTGTTTCGAAGGAAAGGAATATCAAACGGAGTCCAAACAGAATGAAACCTTCAGGACCGTGATTTTTGGAACAAAGTTGATCCAGAGGACTTGGAGTGGACGTCAAGCAACAGACGAGGAAGCCACGAGGTAGGGGGCGCG